>NW_013670188.1:10345-24499 GCF_000517525.1 Limulus polyphemus
AGGTAGTATAAACCGCGATACATTCTAACCCTTCAACAATTTTGTCTAAGCCTTTTTTCCATCTAACAAGGTTTATACTGCCTGACGTGAGTTTAACATTTTTTTTCAAGATCATAATATTGTCGTAAACACGCTTATAAACAATACTAAATAGTCTGGAATAAAAAAAGTATGGAAACGCATTAAAAACATATATTATCTATTTCTTGATTTTCAAACACTTTCTTGAATTTCTGTATAGGCCTTGGTTGAAACCTTGCCCTCTACTGTTTTTATTATTTACTAATGAAACACAGGTTTAAAAACAGCTATAAATAAATTTACATATGTCTGGATAGACGAAAAATTAGACTATGAAGTCATAGAAAAATAAATATATAGGTTTAATAGCTGTTTCTTTTCTTTTTACACAGTTTCTGTAACCGTTCCTATAAATTGTGGAAGTATATACTTGTTAAACTCTATCTCTTTGAAAGCTACCGTAATTTTATTCAATGAGAAGCCGTTAGATAACTTTGGATAAGGTAAGCTTATAACATTTAGATATGATTTTGAAGGGTAACAAAGTAAACTTTATTACAATTTTAACACATCAATAAATTTACAATGTTTGGAGGAGATTCTGTCACCATGAGATACAAGTAATTTGCTTACAATACGATACTTTTAGTCTTAAAACAATGCCTAATTTTACACCTCGTCTTATATACAGCTTCAAAGATAGAGTTCCAGTAAGAACTCTCCGATTAATACCATATTTAACCAAAACTATGTTGTTTCTTTTACTTTTGTTTGCTTTTTTAAGTAAGTGCATTCACAACGTGCCACCTACTGGGTTACAATAACATTTATAATTGTATCATCTGTCTCGATTCTTCGTAACTAGAAGTTATGTATCTCACTTGCTAGTTACAATTAAACAATACATTTTTGATTTGAAATGTATTGGTCTCATACGTCAAACAAAAATATTTTTAATATTATATCAAAAGTTAGTTTCGGTAACGTACACCAATTTGTAAACATTTATTATAGTAGGTTAATATATAAGGTTTAGTATTTTTTGAGGCCCGACCAAACATGCTTGCCCTTTCAACCGTGGGGCGTTATAATGTGACGGTCAATCCCACTATTCGTTGGTAAAAGAGTAGCCCAAGAGTTGGTGGCCTTCCCTGTAGTCTTACACTGCTAAATTAGGGATGGCTAGCGCAGATAGCCCTCGTGTAGCTTTGCGCGAAATTCAAAACAAACAAGTATTTTTTGAAATAGAAATGGATTTCAACTTTGATAAAAACTTTGTTTATTACGTGTTTGTGACTTAAGTTATACCGCATTGAGCTGTCTGTAGCGTTTGAATAGCATAAGAATATACAAGTTAGCACAGTTTATAAATAACCAGTAAAAATTTATTTGCAAAAGTACCACCCTAGACTTGCTTGACAATAAAGATCGCCCTATACACCGGCAAATATGGTAATAAAGGCATCATGTTGATGTTTGGTTCTTTGTTTAATCAGTATTTTTACGTTTTGGTAGGTACAATATGTTTTTATTGAGTTGCAGTGTTTCTAAGTATTGGTTGTTTTTCATGTTCACCAAATAAACTCGCCATTAAATCAGACACGTTTACTGTTTAGTGAGTAAGTATGATAATCAACTATAAACTATCCTGACGACTCAAACCTTTATTGGATATGACTTATATTATTCAAGCTGACGACTCAAACCTTTATTGGATATGACTTATGTTATTCAAACTGACGACTCAAACCTTTATTGGATATGACTTGTATTATTCAAACTGACGACTCAAACCTTTATTGGATATGACTTATATTATTCAAACTGACGACTCAAACCCTTATTGGATATGACTTATATTATTCAAACTGACGACTCAAACCTTTATTGGATATGACTTATATTATTCAAACGACCTACATAAATTATTTCTAATTACAATTGTAACACCTTTTAAATAAAAATATTATTGTTATTTACGGTGATAGCGAAACATGTTTTTATTATTTAGTCGTCAATTTATTTAATTTACAGAAGATCAGTGTGGGATTACTGCATATCTTAAAAACGAACATAATAATGACCACCTAGTGGTATTTAGTCGATATTACTGATCCATTGTTTAGTAATGCTATTCCCCATTTAATTAAACTTATTTCAAGTCTATTCTAGTAAAGGGTTTGTTTGTTTTGAATTTATGCACAAAGCTACACAATCGGCTATCAGTGCTCTGCCCACCACGGGTATCGAAAACCGATTTCTAGCGTTGTAAGTCCCCAGTAAAGGGGTCCACATTTTTTGATACTATATTCCCAACAAAGATGCCCTCTGCTGGTTCTGCAGTAGGCCTGGCTTTTAATAAAAACTATTATATAAAAACTATAATAAAAACTAAAAACTATTTTCAGTACTTACAGTGTACCAGTACAGCATAGATAGACCAATGTGTAACTGTGTACTTACTAACAAACCAACCAACACTGAAATAATTTTTTTTGCGTTACTTCCGTTTGTAAAACGAAGTTATATACTATGATTGACAATTTCTCTAATTGAATGTTAATCACTAACTATACTTAAATAAAAGTGTTGATAAAATTATCAGAAAGTAAAATATTTTTTGCACAAAAAGTATGTGTTTAAAAAGCAACTAATATATGTGTGTGGTAAACTCAAGTTGAACTGAGAATTAACTTAAGCCTATTTGGATATGTCTGTAGATATTTACAATGAGAAAGGAAGGCAAAATAATGCAGAATAATGTTTAATCTACCATAGAAACAGGATATGTGTTCTTGCTACTGTCACATATAGAATGATTGTTATTACTGGATCTTCCTTTTTACTATTTACTGGTAGCACAGCTTTGATTTCTTGTTCTGTACCTTATATGCTGAGGTGCCAATATTATATTTTTTCTTTCATATAACTTAACCAGGGCCAGTTTCATTTGTTCTTCTTAGATTTTTAGTTCAGTGTGAAATATTATTATTACAGGCCTATAAGAGACAATATCTTAGTAACTTCCTCTAGAATTGATAAATTTACCAGAATGATAAGCATATGTTGAAGTCTACCTTCCGACCTCATGCACTTGGCAAATGTCAGCTTTTATGTACAGTATAGGATTTGATAGTTTATACAACTTATTAGAAGTTAACTTTGATCCTATAAAAAGAAATAACTTGTTAAACGCTCTAGGTCACCAGTCAGGAGAATCCCAATTGAAACTGACACTGTGCTGATTACACTCCACCTGGTGATTGTCAGGATTACTGTTTTTTTCTTAATAAATATTTCAATAGTGTAATCGCTATCAGAAAATAGAACTTGTGATACATACAAAAAACATTTTTATGAACAAAACTGAAAACCTGCAAATTTTGGTTAATTACTCATATCTGTACATAACAAGTTAATATGCAAAGCACGTCTTACCATATACACTCCACACTCAAATTTTTAGTCAATCATTGAAAAATTGCCAAAATATTATTTCTTCATTTCATACAAAGCATTTGTTGCTATGTGGGAAGGAAAAGTGGAACGAATATTTTAACGTTAACATGTGGAGTATAGAATTTCCTGTCTGTTTGTACATGTCTAGAAAATATTTATTGTGTATGCACAGTTTAACTTCTTAATACACCCACTGACATCTGAAGGGGAAAAAACATTATTCCTGAAACTTCAGAAAAAATCAGTAATTTTTTTATTGACAGATGATTCAAACAGTTGCAGAGAAATAAATATGTTGACTTATCAGAAAAATAATTGTTTGTTCCTAATTAAGCACAAAGCTACACAATGGGCTATCTGTGCTCTGCCCACCACGGGTATCGAAACCCGGATTCTAGCGTTGTAAGTCCGCAGACATACCGCTGTGCCACTGGGGGTCCAGAAAAATAAAGGTTGTTTAAAATGTCCTACATCCACACAAATTCTTAAGCCTAATGCAACAACTTATTGAAGATCCACTATGTCCCAGTTAATAATACAATCGAATCTCTAACTAGATACACAAAAATTCTTAAGGCTGATGCAACAACTTGTTGAATATCCACTATGTCCCAGTTAATAATACAATCGAATCTCTAACTAGATACACAAAAATTGTTAAGCCTAATGCAACAACTTGTTGAAGATCCACTATGTCCCAGTTAATAATACAATCGAATCTCTAACTAGATACACTACTAACAAAAATCATACAAAGCTATGGCTTTTCTTACTGTATTTAAACACTAAGTATTAACTTAGTGTTGATAATTCTGTGGTTCATGCTATCCTTTCTTATACTTTAGTGATGTTTGACGACTATATATGCGGTGTAGTGAGGAAATAGTATTTCCTTTGAGCGTTTATTAATATACAGTAGTAAGAGCATGAACAATAATCCTGGATGATAAGAATCTTAATCGTATCTCAAAAATTGTAGTTTGGCTGAATTCTGCCAATGGTTATTTATTTAGTGATGCCTGAAAATAAAATTTAATTTGGTGCGTCCTAGATGGCAGCACACTATAGGACTGTAGCTCCTGAGCCATGTTTTCTGAAAGTAGCCTAGAGAGGTCACTAAAGTAATTTTCACAGGAGCTAATGCATTCTGTTATGAGCTAGTAAAAACATTATTCCTGAAACTTCTGAAAAAATCGGTAATTTTTTTTATTTACAGATGATTCAAACAGTTGCAGAGAAATAAATATGTTGACTTATCAGAAAAATAATTGTTTGTTTGTAATTAAGCACAAAGCTACACAATGGGCTATCTGTGCTCTGCCCACCACGGGTATCGAAACCCGGTTTCTAGCGTTGTAAGTCCGCAGACATACCGCTGTGCCACTGGGGGGGGGGCAAAACAAAATGCAGGCTGCGAGTGCACTAGGAGTGCTGAAAAGTTACACCCACGTGGTGAAACCTTGTAAGCCATGTTGGCTACTGTCCAGCAGTGATGACAGAGGGCAGCATGGCTAAATATATCTAATCAAAAACACGTTAAGTGGGAAAAAGGTGCGGCCAAAAAAGGGATTGAGTGTGCGACTTAAGGGAATGAAATCAAAATTGGCAGCCAAATTGGTAGCTACAGTTATAGCTTTGATAAGAATTTTACAGCAAATATTTATTCATTAGTGACCCAGGCCGCGTATTTTATTTTACCTACCACCATGCCCCAACTTGAACAAAAACGCGGCCTGTATATATCTGCACGTCCTTTTACCTTATAGTTTTGCTGCTCTAAATCAGTCGTCTTTAATTCGAATGACAAATACAAAAACAGTCCACTTTTACTCTAAGGTGAAGCTGTAGTAAACATTTTAAACTGATAGCACACGTGACTTCTTGTGAAGGCGTGCGTAAAAATGTTCGTGAAATTTGAGCGTTTTTTGTTAAATACCTTTGCACATATGGTTTATATTTAGACCAAATTTGACAACTAACTGTAGGTTGTAAAGGTTATCAGTGTACCAAATTTGAAAAAAAAAATCATAAAAGTTAAGTATGTTTTTCTATTAAATAAATTTTCCGTACTTTCGTTGCAAAAAAAAAAAAAAGAGGAAAAAATTCAATCAAAATTGGAGACTTTGTATCTCGTGGATTTTTTAATGGATTGTCTTGAAATTTGGTATGTGAAAAACACATCCACTGAAAATATGCAATAGTTTGGATTACCACAGTCCAAGCTACAGAAAGTATAAAACCGCTAAACTATCACTCCAGTTAATAACACAACGTGTCCTTCAGGTTGTTTTGGCGCACGACACACTACTGTGTGTCTTGATTGCTCAAGCAGAGACCCAGTGAAG
Source organism: Limulus polyphemus (assembly GCF_000517525.1). Classification (NCBI taxonomy): domain Eukaryota; kingdom Metazoa; phylum Arthropoda; class Merostomata; order Xiphosura; family Limulidae; genus Limulus; species Limulus polyphemus. Next base: position 16,171 of record NW_013670188.1, read on the forward strand.
ACGGGTGAACAGGATTTCACAATCATGAGGGATACATTCCTTATGGTTGATATAGAACTAAAGTCTCGCTATGGCCAAGGTATAGTGTTATGACCCTTTCATTAAGTATGCGATTTTAAAGCAGGTCTTAGTTTTATCTGAGCAATTATTATTCTTTTTCAACCTACACACCTGGATGCCTCTAAAGTAGCAACTACTTCAAGAAATACTACCACCACTGCTGTATTCCAGGCCATCCATCCAGCCAGCCCTGGCTACACCACTAGCAATGCCATGGAAGAGTATTACTTTCAATGAGAAGGGATCAAAGTCCAGTGTTGGACCAAGTACCATCCAGCAAGCAGAGATGAGGCAAGGGACCTCAATAATGTCCAAGGCACCATTGGCAAAGTGGGTCTGAGAACATCACTGGAGACTACCAAGAATGGAGCTTCTATGTAAGCCACCTAAGAACCTTACAAACTGGCTCACCACCACACTTGAAGATCGGCCAGTGGGGTAAAAGCAAAGAGGGGGAAACCTTTATTATTTATACAATCAAATTCTAAAATGCCAATCTAGCCCTAATTTGTTTTAGCTCAAAGTTACTTCTAGCTTTTAGGCTCTCTACGTAAGAAGCAAGGGCATGGTAACCTGGGGTTTGGGCAGCAGCATTTGGCTTAAAATTAGGGATTGCATGCTTTTCTTTGGCTCATGAAAAGTTATAGCAGTGTGAACTGATTTTATAAAGTTATAATGTTTTTACTTTTTCTAGTCTTGCAGTGTCATTGTAGTAGTAGTTCACTCTGAGGAATATGGTGCCGTCATTAAAACCATATATATAGCCTGATTAACTTGTCAGTTTGTTTGTTTTTCAACGTTTTATGGCAGTGTGGTACTTCCAGTTTTTGTGTTTCCCATGTACAGGATTTGAACCTATTCAAAGTACTCTAGCAATTTACCTAAAGGGCTAACCCATAAACAGTTCCTAGTCAGGCACTTTTAGCTACTACATTTTCCACTCCTTACAAGCAATGACTGTTCTCAGTTATCTCAGGATCATAAAACAACAACTAACTGGACATCAGTTTTTCTTGTGGTAATGACAAATTTCCCTCAATTAAGATTTCAACCAGGAGGTGCTCACATGCTAAGCAGGTGCCCTACCAACTGGGCCAAGGAGTTAACTCACTAGCAAATGCTAGTAAGACACATTTAATAAATAGCACTGCTATCATAGTAAGCCTGTTACAACAAATAATATGTTCTTTTATCATTTTACTTTATTTAAGTAAGTAAATTCATGTTCATTTTGACTTTTTTATATCAACGTGTTTTAACACAAAAGCAATTAAATGTATGGTTTCCATCAGATACAGGGGTTGCTATTTTATTCACTGGTTTTGAAAACCTCCACGATAAAAATTATTCCAGTTTACGATCAGAACACGTGTTTGAAATACCTGAACATTTTGTTTGTAAATATGTGGATGTTAAACAAAAAGATGAGTATTTTACCAGGGATCAAAAAACTCAAAAACGGCAAGAAACATTTTGACGATCGGAACACGTGTTTGAAATACCTGAACATTTTGTTTACGCATTTAAAAGAAATATGATATTAACATTAACAGGCACCATTAGTCCAGCTAAAGTGACTTCATCTTCAGTGAAGCCCCCCCAAAAAAAGAAGCAAGTCTTAATGCAGTATCCCGAGGAGAGCTGTAACATGTGGCAACACCAGTGGTCAGTGGATAACCCATGTTCAACATTATATCACGACGAACCCTCTAAACATCTGCGGTGGAAAGAAAAGGTGAAACAGTTTGGACATTGGAACCAACCAGTGATTAAACACAAGGATCATTACTACCCTGTCACGGAGTAACCCAGACATTCACCAGTTTCCATCCCTATCAGCTTCACCTATACCGTTGTGGAGAGGTGGAATCCAGTATCGTCACAAACACAGGAGAAAAGTTACAGAAAAGTCTGTAATCGAGAATGCTTGCTCATCTAGGAGGCTAAAGATACCCCTGGAAGGGCCCCTTCTTATGTATACATATATATATATATATAAAGATACCCCTGGAAGGTTTGGCCAAATAACTTGCTCATCTAGGAGGCTAAAGATACCCCTGGAAGGGCCCCTTCTTATGTATACATATATATATATATATAAAGATACCCCTGGAAGGTTTGGCCAAATGAAAAATGCCAATGGGGGACTTTTTGACTTCTCTCTAAGAGCACCTTCTAATGTATACATATATATATTCCTACGTGTGTTTGGATTTGTTTAATCTGTATTACATTTAAAATATTATTTTGAATTTATATCTGAGTTATACTTATCTAATTTGAGTTTTTTCCTGATTTTATCTAGGCTTGTGATCATTTTTAAGTTTATGATTGTGTTCCAGTTTTATTACATTTATTTTATTTCAAGTTGTAGCCTGTATCATATTTTAATTTCACTTAGAACCTGTTTTGTTTATCAGATAATACTTGTACGTAGCTGAAAGTCATTTCGTTCGCTGAGTTCTAAGTGTAAAAATATTTCACGTTACCCGTATGTTTGAGCCTACTGTGTAAAAAAAAAAAAGTTCGATTAACTTTGTATCTTATTTACTTTTGTATTCTATTCAACTCATCTGGTTCTGTTTGGGTTTTATTACTTTATCTAATCTTTTATTCCACGTGTGTTGGGTTTATGCTGTATGTTGTTTATCAACTACATATCAAATGTTCCGTTCTTTTGTAACACATTCAGTTTACTATGTTTTACATCGTATTTTATTTAACATTTTTAGTATTTTTTGCCCCATCTGTTATATAATATATTTAGAACCATGTATTAATAATTGTGTACTATTCGTCCCCGGTGGGACAGTGGTAAGTCTACGTACTTACCTTCCCCAAATCCAGGGTTCAATTCCCTTCGGTGGGCACAGCAGATAGCCCACTGTGGTTTAGCTCTAAAAAAAACGAACAGTTGTGTAGTATTCATTTCACTTATCATTTTAACTGTTAGATTATGTTAACTTTTGTGTAGTAAATAAAATTAATCTTATTTAATATTTTGGATTGAGTTTGCATTCTGTTAGATTTATGGTTTATTATGATATAGATCTTATTTTACTGTTTCCAAATTGTTATGTAATGCATTTCGTGTAGTCTTATTTACTTTACTAACTTTTGAGGCATGTGCGTTTAATGAAGTTTCTTTGTCATATGATTACCAAACTAAGGCGACTGTTTTATACTACTTACCTTTATACTACTGGCTTTTGCCCCACCTTTCTCTTGGTGTATACGTACATTCCCAAGTGGAATGGAGGTACAAATATTTGTACAAGTTAGCATGAGCTAGGAGTTAATGTTTCACTGCATATCTTATGAAAATTAACACTGATGCAGATAATCTAGACCAGTGCTTCTTAACCTTTTCCCAATATCATTCACCCCTATACGTTTTTCACAACAGCTCACTCACTCCAGTTCGAAAAAAGACAAAAAAGTACTAAATTAAAATACATATTTTTTATTATGACTTAAATATACATCAAACTACAACTAGAATAAATAATAACAACTAATGACTTTTTTTTCGCTCTTAAATTTGTTCTATAATTGATAATACTAATTCACCCTGATTCTGATCTCATTAACCCCTGGGTGAACCATTCACCCAGTTGAGAAGCACCAATCTAGCACAGTCCGTATGGTCTTCGTCAATAAATACTTCGTTTGTTTTGGTTGTTTTTAGAGCAAAGCCACGTTCAGCTATCCGCTGTGTCCACCGCGGGGAATCGATCCCCGGATTTTAGCATTGTAAATCCTTAGACTTCCCTCTGTCCCAACCATAAACCTGTTCGAGTTTTCCTTCCCCGTGCATGTTTATTTTATTCTTCTGCAAGTATTTCTTTTGTGTTGCATTAAGAAAAATGTTTTTTTTAGGATTTTTATGGGTGGGGGGGAGTGTTATTAACTACCAAAGAAATAGGCTTTTTTGCTTTTAAGAAATCTTTTTGTTCTTTTCAATTATCAAGAAAGCCATAATTATTTCGGATTGCTTTTGGAGATACTTCTTCTGGTTCAAGTTGCATATTGTGACTACACTTGTCTGTTACAAAAAAGTAACATTTTCATGTCAGTGGGAGGTCACAACGTAGGGATAATTTCAAAATCTGAAAAGATTAAATGGGGGTCTGCCCTCATACCATCCCAGGGGATACACACATGAGTTCTTAATACTTACCGTTAGTCAAGTGTACCATTTTAACATTCAAATTTATATTAAACTATTGAAAAACAAGGAGGATCTAAAGACAATTCTTTCTCGCTGTCACTTGATTTACAAGTCCTTAGGCTGGGTACAGAGCACTACGTCAAACATGTTAACACAGTCAGTTAACATGTATTTAAAATTGTACCAACTGTGCAAGTTTCCAATGCCACTATTTGATAACCATTTATGTTTATTAACAATATGTATTTTCTATTTTTGTAGGCTTTCAATATTTACACATTGGCAATATTTGCTGTCTGCTTATGTGGTACGTTGGCATACTATATGTTTTCTAACCCTGTTTAACATAGATTCCTGTTTTAATTTTCGAATATATACAGATATACGTAGTTTAATATAGAATGTGAGTCAAGGAATTACCTAACTTCCTTTCGCCTCAATTACCCATTGTTTTGGGTCATTCACCTACAAGATCACATATGCATTTACGCAGGAAAGATATCTGTAAAGTTGTACATAATACAGTACCAGACAAACGTATGTCACAAAGAATCTTTATAGAAAAATAACATAGTCTTTACCATATTTGAGTTAACAAAAGTATTAGTACCTTTAACAGAATTGATCAAAAATATATTAATAGATTAAGAACCGTTGTATGGTAATTGAGCTGCATTATGTGCAAATAGCCAGACAAGAGGTAATTATCACCGACATGTGGACAAAGAGATGATGGTCAGTACAAAGTAGTTGAATTCCTGCTTCAGACTACAACAAAGGAACTAGCACAGCAAGATGAAGAATCGTCTGAGCAGTTACAGCAGGACGAATAATCATTCGACCAGCTAAAACAAATCAAAGATTACCAGCCAAAGACTTAGATAAAGATCTAGAAGCATCAGGCATAATAGTACACGATAGAGCTGTACTTCTATAGGCACGGAGAATTCACTGCAAACCACTTAAAAATATAATCAAACAAAGCGTCTAAAATTGACAAGAAACGCGATAGGAATTCTGAATATTCTTCCACAAAATTATCTGGTCTGTTGATACTAAAATAGAATTTTCTCCCAAAATGAAACACTATGTATGGATATATATATAAAAAAATAAATTACCTACTAAGTTTAAAAATAGTTGAATGATACAAACACAACTAACTTATTTCTCAAAACTACACAATCACAACAGATTTCCTGTTCTATTAAATCTCGAATGAACCAGTAAACGTGTTTTCAAGCTATAAGTATAAGTCATAAAATCTAAAACATTACAGTTACCACTACTCCAAAATATTCCTTTACAAACAATGTGTTCACCATATTTCTTTACTTGGCAGGCTGTATATTTCTCTACCAACGTTTCATCTCTCTTTTAGTTAAATATTACATCCACAGATCTGGCCTTAAGGTAAGGCAAGCAGAGAATCTGTCTAGGGCTCATCGGTAGGGGAGAGGAGACATGCATAGATATTTATGTTAGTAGTTTTAAAGATGAAGATGGAAAGCCCCACAACAATACATTTCACCCATGAACAAGCCTATCAGATTGTTCTGTTGAACAATATCCGTTACATTGTTGTTGTTGTTCAGTTCACCCATTAACAAGCCTATCAGATTGTTCTGTTGAACAATATTACACTGTAATATACATATATATATATATGCACACACACAGGGCTAGCTTTAACCACTGTAGGGACATAGGCAAAGTATAAAGTACAGAGCCCCTCATGCTATTCTAACAAAAAAAAAAAACAATGTAACGGATATTGTTCAACAGAACAATCTGAAAGGTTTGTTAATGGGTGAACTGAAAAACAACAACAATGTAACGGATATTGTTCAACAGAACAGTCTGAAAGGCTTGTTCATGGGTGAATTGAAAAACAACAACAATATAACGGGGATCAAACCAAACATGTTCTCTGCTTATACGAAATAAACACAGAACACAGTGTATCCTTCCTTCTACGTAGTAAGCTCATCTCCGAGATTCTTTAGCAAAAATATACATTACACATCTCAATACTCGGACCTCAACTGTTTATTGGCCTGAAATAATGTGCTTTTGCATCTTTAAACATATGTACACAATTAATGGTACATAAACTGGTCCACGCAAAACATGATATACACGTGTATCAACGCACACACGTTATATGCTGGTAGTACATGACGTCACCCTTCAGCAAGAGACCCAATAGCCAAGACATTAACCACTCTTCTGTGGTGGTGAACAGGTGGTTATCACGTGTTGAATCAGAGGAACATCAACACTTCAATATCATAAAACTAAGTGTAAGAACTAGAGATGACAATAAACTTATTTTGTTATTACAACCAACCCAAGTTCTTATTTATGCTTTCCATAAAAATACCATTATCTATAGGTTAAAAACCCACTACATCATGTTTACTTTGGTTGTTGTTAAGCGCAAAGCTACAAATGGGTTATTTGTGCTCTGTCCATTACCAGTATCGAAATTCACATTTTAGCGTCGTAAACCGTTGAGCTACTGGGGTTGGGGTTGAGGGCTCATTGCATCAGGTAAACATGAAAAATAACTAAGATAAAATTCAACTAAATGACAGATCTCCTATCAAAGTTTGTACGATACATACCTTATTACCACCCATGTTAGACCACAACTTCCTTATTGCACTTGTATAGACCTACCAAACGGTCATACCGTGAAGCAAGACAAGGACACGTTGGCTGACATTGGAAGCTATTCAGGCAATTTCTACATGTAAATGTTTGCCACAAATTTAACCTGACGTTTGGAAAGCAACGATTGAAGAGTTCCAAGATACTACCAATAGTAAAAGTCAAGCGTTATTGTTCCAAGATGTCCCAGTGATCTCAGCTGTCCTAGATGTATGTGGACAGAACAATTATTGCAAGACATCACACCGATATTTCACTACCAAACATTGCTCATTTAACCATTTCAGTTGTTGATTTATTCATCAACCCGGTGTCAAAATTGTTTCCATAGTAGCCTGGAAAGGCCAGGAACACCACTTCCTTCCAGGTGGTATCTCAGACGATCATCACAGTAGTACTAGTGTTTCTTCCATAGTAGCCTGGAAAGGCCAGGAACACCACTTTCCTTCCAGGTGGTATCTCAGACGATCATCACAGTAGTACTAGTGTTTCATCATTATATGCATGCTAACATCTTCTTTTACATCTACTTAGTCGAGATGTTTCGGGATTTTTCAACAATATAATTCGCTTTAGATTTGAATCAGAGGCCTCTCGCACGTGAGGCGAGTGCTCCACCAACTAAGCTAGAGGCCAAGTCACCGAGTGCTTGCTGTTGTCGTAATTAAAGTCAAATTATTCATTCATCTCTTCCTTCAAGAGTTTTCGACAGAAGATTAGCAAAATAGAGCTTTAGGTTGTTAACACAACCAACGCATTCATGTGACGTCACGTGTCTATTGCAACTAATAGTCTACCTCACAGAGTTGTTTACACATAAGATATAGACCCGTCTAGCCAGAACTAAAGCACTTATGTATGCAGCTCGCTGGTAAGGTTCTGCTATAAGACCTCTTTTGATGCATAGAGAGTTGGTCCAAGAGATAAAGCTTGTCCTAATCATTATTGTAATTTAGCATCTTGTCCTTAAAATGAACTCCAAATAAAACAAAGAAGCACATTCAAAATGAACTCCAAAAAATAAATTATCGAGTACAGCATTCAAAATGAACTCCAAGAAACAAATCCTCGAGTACAGCACTCAAAATGAACTCCGAGAAACAAATCCTCGAGTACAGCATTCAAAATAAGCTCCAAGAAACAAATCCTCGAGTACAGCATTCAAAATAAGCTCCAAGAAACAAATCCTCGAGTACAGCATTCAAAATAAGCTCCAAGAAACAAATCCTCGAGTACAGCATTCAAAATAAGCTCCAAGAAACAAATCCTCGAGTACAGCATTCAAAATGAACTCCAAGAAATAAATTATCCAGTACAGCACTCAAAATGAACTCCAAAAACAAATCCTCGAGTACAGCATTCAAAATGAACTCCAAGAAATAAATTATCCAGTACAGCACTCAAAATGAACTCCAAAAACAAATC
>NW_013670188.1:24906-27352 GCF_000517525.1 Limulus polyphemus
TCCAAGAAACAAATCCTCGAGTACAGCATTCAAAATAAGCTCCAAGAAACAAATCCTCGAGTACAGCATTCAAAATGAGCTCCAAGTAACAAATCCTCGAGTACAGCATTCAAAATGAACTCCAAGAAACAAATTCTCGAGTACAGCATTCAAAATGAGCTCCAAGTAACAAATCCTCGAGTACAGCATTCAAAATGAACTCCAAGAAACAAATTCTCGAGTACAGCATTCAAAATGAACTCCAAGAAACAAATCCTCGAGTACAGCATTCAACGTTTAACTTAATAACTTAGCTAACAGAAGGTTCTAAGGATATACTTGGGGAAGAATGTTGGGTTTGGGTTTTTAGAATTTCGCGCAAAGCTACACGAGGGCTATCAGCGCTAGCCATCCCTAATTTAGCAGTGTAAGACTAGAGGGAAGGCAGCTAGTCATCACCATCCACAGCCAACTCTTGAGCTACTCTTTTACCAACGAATAGTGGGATTGACCGTGACTTGTAACTCCCCCATGGCTGAAAAGGCGAGCATGTTTGGTGGGACGGGGATTCGAACCTGCGACCATCAGATTGTGAGTCGAGCGCCCTAACCACTTGGCCATGCCGGGGCCCTAACCACTTGGTCATGCTGGGCCCGGGGGAAGAATGTAATCAACAATAAAGGAAAACTAAGATTCTAGCACAAAACAAACAATTTTAGTCACACTTACAGTGTTGTATGCTATCTGTTGGTTTTGTTGTTAAATGCAAAGCTATACAAAGGCTGTCTATGCTCTTCCCACAGTTGATATCGAAACTCAAATTTTAGAGTCACAAACCCACATACTTACGGTTGAACCAGTGGAGAGAGGATGTATATTGAAGTTCAACACTTGTAAAAAAACAACAACTGCATTTCAATACATACACTGTTGCTCTGGTTTTAAAACAAGTCCTAGCTGCTGTAGTGAGGAGAAAAGAAGTTTTTGTCAGACCAGGGTTCTAATGCGGTATCCCTAATCCTTAATTATGTACGATTATTCTCTTCACACATTTAAAGGCGTTTTCTTCCACTACTCCCTCCACATCTTAAAGGAGAGGCGATACGTAATTCTGAGCAGAGGAAAACAAGTGTTCTGGAATAACTTCTGTAGTACAATGTACGTTGTATATTTACCGTTATGTTAAACTTATATTAAAGTTTTTCTTCATTACCCATTCAAGCCGTCTCCAACCATTATAACTACTATAGTATGTATTATTGTCCCGAGGCGGTGTTTTAAGCAAGTCTACGACCATCTACATCCTGTTTGCAAGGACGTTAACTAAACGAAGGCTACCTTTACTGAAATTTTGAAATATTTACTTAGTAAATATATGTTGTTATTTAAACCACGAAAGGGTAAAATCTGACAATTTCCAACTGCCAAACCCCTAGGAACACATTAGATCATATGATAGTAACCACAAATATTTCAACTTATTCTTTTTTTTTATATTCGGCACACATACAAAAACCTTGGACGTTAATAAAAATGATGCAAAGAACAAACATCCCTCTTTTCATTATAAAAGATGCAAAAACAAACAAATAAAAACATCCTTTGTTTAAGCAGTAACTGGAAGTCAGACCCAAATACACCCATTATATACAACATACATATATAAATAAAAAAAATTGTTTTTCTGCTCTGTCCATCCTGGGTGTGGAAATCCGATTTATAACAACCTTTCGCTGAACTTCTAGAGGACAAAATACAAATTAGATTTAATAGCAGAAACGCGGCCCTACGGGAGGCTCTTTGTGCTAGTAGTTAGTAATCGAGGTATCAAACTGTAATGTTTTTATATATTAAAAGTGGCATCCTTTATTTAAAAAAATATAAGTTTAAGAACTCCATTAAAACTTACATCAATAAACATTTAATGAAACCCTCACGTACAGTCCCAGTGAAACTTGTGTTCTTGTTATGAGGAGAGTATTTTTGTTTAAAAGTGTGTTCTATTATAAAGGTCCCGGAATAGCCAGGTGGTTGGGGCGCGGGTTCGAATCCCCGTCCCACCAAACACGAGGGCGTTATAATGTGACATTCAATCCCACTATTCGTTGGTAAAAGAGTAGCCCAAGAGTTAGCGGTGGGTGGTGATGACTTGTATTGCCTTCCCTCTAGTCTTTCACTGCTAAATTAGGGACGGCTAGGGCAGATAGTCCTCGTGTAGCTTTGCGCGAAATTCAAACCAAACTATTATAAAGAAATGATTTTTGCACACACCAGTTATTTTCTAATTGTTTTAATCTTGAATACCCAAAATGTAATTTTTTTTTATGGATTTTTGTTTGTGATGCCATTCAATAGATAGCGCGGGAGTTTTGGTTACATACATAGATACTGACATACACGCTACGTCCATTATAGTAAGATTATTATGTACTCAAAAGTTCATCGATGCCAGCCATCCGACGTTTAC
>NW_013670188.1:28314-32282 GCF_000517525.1 Limulus polyphemus
TGAATAGTGGTTGACCCAACGGGACACGGTGGTCCAGTAAACCCTATTTTTGTACTTTTTCGTTCGTGTAATTCATAATGTCTCTACTAAAAACAGTTACGTTATATATTTTAATAGCATTTCCAATGTTAAAAAAACATTTGGAATATTGTATTGTATTACATATTTTAAAGCATTTGACTGTTACGAATCTGTTACAATTTTCTAACTAACTTACGCCCCCCCCCCGGTGCCTGAACGGCAAGTCTGAGGGCTTATAACGCTAAAAATCGGGTTTCGAGACCAACGGTGGACACAGCATTGCGTATCTTTGTGCTTTATAACAAACAAAAAGTAACATATATTTTACACCGTTATTGCCTCTTTCAGATATTCTGGCCCTCTTTTGCTGAAATTGATAAAAAAACCTCAAAAACAACATAAAAACTGAAAATATATTTACTTAAAACAAAATATATAGACGTTTAACTAGTAAGGGTGTGTCCAAAATAATTTCTGCCTGTCAAGGAAAGAACCTCAAATGATGGTGACCAGTCTTATTTATGTAATTAGATCTTTTTCTTCAAGAAAAAAAAACTCAAAGCAAGCCCAGTTCCGCCTTCTGTCAGGCAAACAGGATGTGCCTGTAACTTCCGTGCTTCTAAACAAACCTTGATGCCCGTCCGGATATTGGCGCGTGCTCTTGAAGCGTGCAGCATGGCTCAGGCTTCTTTTCTGTACAGTCTCAGAGAGCGCACTGGAATCGTGTGTGGCTGCAGGAGAGGAAGTTCCTTTTTGGAAGGTTTCCTCTACTTGTAAAAAGTAGTTTTGCGAAAACAGTGTTCGCAGAAAACTGTCTGATGACTTGGCAAAGTGGAGAGTCTAGATGACTGAAGAAATGTTATGTTCAATGTTATATAAACCATCAGGCAGTTATTATACCAAAATGCTTTATAATTTGTCTTAAAATGTGAACGTTTTTTTTTTTGGACAGGACGACGCGTAAAGTAAGTAGTCATATTTTTTTATAAAATGTTATTTCAAAAGTTTAACTTTAAGACACGATAAAACAGCTAATAACAACGAGTGAAAGTGTAGTTCTAAATAAAATTGTTAGTTAATTTCGTGTTAAGGGATTTTGAGAATTCTTCAACAATTTCATAAAATTTTAATTTACCGAAATAATCATGTTGCAATCTTTTAAGTACGTTTGTGTTAATTATTGAATAAAAGTCGTTTCATTAACTTTGCTTATTAAGGCGTTCCTCATTCCCATTTCTCTTTATTATATATATATACATTTCACCCTTGTTACAAAGTGTTTGTCAGGTAAACGTATTGGGAACCGCCCTTCAGTCTTGATGTAGGTCAACTTTTATAAATGTTTAATGAAGCACAGAAACCGAAACCTTTATTAACTGTCAGTTTTGAAGAATTATAATACACTGTTCTGTTGTTGTGGTTTTTTATATCACTGACGCTTTTTCTGTTTTTTGCTTTACTTAACACATAGTCTATAAGTCAATGAGGCCGAATTCGGAGGTTGGGTGGGTTACAGAGGGGTGTCACTGTTTCCAATATTCAAGCTAGAACCCCCCCCCCCAAAAAAAAAGAAAGAAAAACAACTATAAAGGGCTGGATATTTTAATTTCAGAAAAACAACAACAGAAAACGTTTTGTTACCAAAAGAACTCGCCTCTCAACATTGCTCACCTATGAATATGTTAAGTTGAGGGGTTAAGCGAACTGTGTTCATCTTGCATTTAATAAAAGCAATGTGCTCAGGTTTAAGCAAATACCACATTTAGCCACCTTACAGCGGCAAGTAAGCTTTGTTTAGCTTTCCTCGGCCATCTCTGTCGACAGAAATCGTGAAAACGGCTCTATACAGCTGAGGAACCAGATCTTGTATTACGCAACTTGTTTGACCACTATTGTGTTTTGGGTGGAAATTAGGATGGTAAGTATGGGTTTTATTCCCTCATAACCTAGAAACTAGTGCGAATTCGGCCACAATGGTAGATAATTCTGATTCGATATATTGCATAGAGTTGAATACTGGAAAGCTTTTGAATCAACCCACCAAACATATTTCAGTGACTCACAGGGAACAGTGAGTGAGCACTGATTAGTAAATATTCTTTCAGTGTACGTTTAGGGCAGATTTGTTTGTGTGTTTGTTGAATTTCGCACAAAGCTAATCAAGGGCTCTTTGCGCTAGCAGTCTTTCATTTAGAAGTGATAGACTAGAGGGACGGCAGCTAGTCAACATCATTCACCGCTAACTCTTGGGCTATTCTTTTAGCAACGAATAGTAAGATTGACGGTCACATTATATCACCCCCACGGCGAGTTGAGTGCTCTAACCACCAGGCCACGCCGTGCATGTTTGTTTTAAGCGCAAAGTTGCATAATGGCCCGTCTGCTCTGTGCCCATCGCAAGGACCGCTTAGCCATTGGAGTAGTCGACATTTTACAAAAAACTGATCTTTTATTGCATACTTTTATCTAAAGCGAAGTAGTTATAAAAGTCACTGTTCACAACATCTACAGATTTGGAAGCAGTCACCTCATGGGTCAGGGATAACGTTATGGAGTTACAACGCCAAAATCCGACAGGTGCCTCTCCCCCTAGCGGCTCAGCTTAAAGTTCATAATGATGCAAAAATCTAGTTTCGAAACCCGTGGTAGGCACAGCACAGGTAGTCCATTGAGAAGCTTTGAGCTTAACAACAAACATTACGACAGGTAGGTGTCTGGGCTAATTATTTCTTTGACATATTTTTTAAAATTGTTTATCCAATATACTTTTAGATCAAGTCTTTGTTCAGTTCGAGAGGATGATTAGTATTGAGGTAGGCCAGAGACAAACGTAGACAAAGATATATATGTATAATACACCCCACCCCTCAATTTTCTGTTAAGAGAGATGGATTGTCACAAGTCTGAGGGCTTATAACGCTAGAAATCAGTTTCGCTATCCCTAGTGGGCACAGCACAGATAACCCAGTGTGTAGCCTTGCGCTTAACTACAAACAAACCTAAAATTAAATTATATTAACGATAATTTTTCATTATAAATTTTGAAAATGTTCAAATTTTTCAACTTTTTTCTCGTACTCGTGTTTTTTCACACAGCTTTTGTTCCCATCAAACTCCATTATTTTTTCAAATATGGAAATGCTAACTAAAGATCAATAACAGATAAACAACTGGGTTTTCTAATTCTACAAACCTTTCTCCAGAATTTGGGAAACCGTCAACAAAACTTACGAGATTATTTATTTAAGTTATATTCACAAAAAGTGCCAGTATACCTCAGAAATATAGTAATTATGTGACAGTGTAGGAGCTCGTCGACATAACATATCGCTAACTACGACTAGGCCTAAGAGGCGTCGGGTAGAGGGCGTGCTGGTAAGGTTATAAACAATTATTATGTAGAGGTATAATTAAAGACACAATAAATATTTTTGTGCATGTGCTTTGTATTATGCAGTTACCGTATTGTAGAAATAAAACATCACCCTATATACTTCGCAAAACTGCTCAAGTGTTGTTAATTTCCCATAAGAAAATTTTATTTTATTTTTAAACTAAAAGTAAATTACAAATTAATAAAAACTTCATTCAGAAACTTTTAGCCATTAACTTAAAGTCTACAACTAAAATATAGAAACAAACTTTTCACTCACCTTTTAGGTTTTATGATAAATATTAAATATACAGTTTGGTATAAACAAGAAACACATTGTACCATGTTTTAGACCTGCTTAATAACGATAACGTTTCTTTTATGTTTTAGAAATTTCACGCAAAGCAACACGAGAATTACCGTTTTTTTTCGGTGTATAAGACGCACTTTTTTTTTACCCCAAAATTTGATGTCAAAATCTGCTTGCGTCCTATACACCGAAGGTATGAATAATATATATATGTATATATACGATATACACAAGCTTTGTATAAATATATTTAAATAGGCATGC
>NW_013670188.1:33282-38457 GCF_000517525.1 Limulus polyphemus
GTTGGTACTCCAGAAAGGCTTAAAATCACGTATAAACAAATATATTAGGCCTAATACTAATTTATTATGACAAGTAAGATCAAAAGACGTTTTTCAGTTCGAATGATAGTAGATGTAAATAGCACCGTATTATATTTCATTTGTTTTTAATCTAATATCAATCTAGAGGGCACTTTTTTTCGTTGGTACACCAGAAAGGCTTAAAATCACGTATAAACGTGTGGAAGACCTAGCGGTTAGGGCGCTGTACTTGCAGTTTGCGGGTTCGAATCCCATTAGCACAAAACTACACTTCGAACAATAAAACGCCTATTCCAATAAGTTGTTGGAATACATAATTCTGTTTTGTAAAACTTAGTTAAAATTAATATATTCTTAGAATATTTTGAATGAGCTGAAGATATTTCTAGGTAGATGAATAATCAATGTTTTCATTAAAGCACCTTGAGTTCTTGTTATACTACTAGCTTCGAAGAAACCGCAATGGCGAAACGTTGGCTGAATATTATTATCTGGAAAGTAAAGGTCTTTGTTTTTAATAACTTGATTGCTAAAGTGGCTGATGACTAAAAATTAGTATTATTAACTGTTTAAGTTAGAAAAGTAAATACTCTGAGATAAAATTATGAGTGTACGTTGTCGACGTTTCGTTATTACCTCGGTAATGTGGGCGATATTAACGTGTAGAATGTTCTCGGTTTCGCCTGAGATTTGGCTCAAGTGGTCGGATATTCTCCTAAAATGTAACTTTGTCTGATCTGGTATTCCTTGACAGCGTGACTTCTCAGACTCCGCTTATTTTAAGAGTGGGGGGGGGGAAACGAAACAAAGAAATAGAACTATCTGTACGTCAGAACAGTACATTACACTGTCGAATTGTTTAATGGTTTTGAAAACTGGATAATAGCCTAATATATATGAAGAAAATGTATTCACGGTGAATATTAAAAGCAGTTTAGGGTACAATATATTGTATGGATTTTAAGATATCGAGCCACATTTTGCAGATAAAGAATATCATTCATCGTTTTAAAGAATTTAACATCAAGAACAAATATTTGCACAGTTTTACACTTAGAACTATCCAAACTGAAACCTTTCCAAGAAATGAGGCTACACACACACACAAGAAAAAAAAAGGAACCCTTTTTAACCAGTAAATTGACAACACTTTCCGGCTGTCCTAGTTCCAGTGGTGCTTGGGTAAGGAAATAGCATAGTTAATGGCTTAGCAAGGTCCTTTTTATCGGCTTTACCTCTACCTGCTGTAGGAAATAACCGGTCCGCTGTGATTAAGGCCGTCTGACATTTTATTTCCGCCTGTGGAACGAAAATTCTTTTACTTTTGTGTGAGTCTCGAGAAGGAAACAGGCTATATTTCATGTCAAAAATAGTGGAGCCTATAAGGAAATATTTAGACATCAAACATTTAGACGATGAGAAATACTTTATCAAGTATCTGACGTGGAACGGTTATTTCCTCTTGACGTCAGAACGGACTTCCTTGCCTAGGCTTGAGTAGTCGCCTCACGCAGACTACTGCTATCCATAGGAACCTGTATTAACCAGCCTCAGTTTATGTGTAGTTTTTACTCAGTATCTCACCACTGGATACAATACACGTACCTGACACGTGCGGAAATTCCTACTAAACTATAAACGGTTGGGATCTTATTTGGTTGTACTATAACGACTCAGCCAACTCGTGCTTACACAGGCCACGTTACACAAGAACAGGTATCTGGATCTTCTATATACGAAGAATATTCTTCTAGACATTCTTATAATAAGGTAAGCCATTAACCTCGTGTAAATATCAAACTTAAAGCTACAGTTGTATTATAACGGTACTATTCAACACCTTATTGTTTAGGTCGAAGAAAAGAGCAACGTTCATGACTTTAAATCGAAGAAACGAGCAACGTTCATGACTTTAAAACGTCGTTTTTGTGCCCTGTGACGGTTTATATATAATCTTACACGCCTTCTTAAACTTTTCATCTGTTCGTATGGTATCTTTTTGGTCCTATTGAGATACAAAAGAAATATAATGGACGTTGTGGATTCCAGCTCATCATGTTCAAACGTTAGTGGCATAGGAGGCTAAATATCAAAGGTCAGTTATAGTTGTTTCTCTGTTTGGTGTGTGTGTGTATGTGTGAGAGAGAGGTCAGTAGAGCGTGATCTGATCACTGCTAAACTATATTCACTAAAATTAGTCACGTGAGGAGGAATGACAATGAGAAGTTACATTTCTTACTTTATGTTAGCACTGAGAAATTTAACTCAGTCCGGTGCACCAGTTAAAAAAAAAAAAAAAAGGCAACTGAGTGACGGCTTTCAGAAATTGAATTCAGAATGCCAAAGTTTACAGGATATATGATCTTCTTATATTTTGTGGGGTTGATATTCAAAATGCAAACATTCTTGTTTGAAAATTATACGCTATGAAAAGTATACAACGCAAACATGCTGGTTGTTATGGTAGTTGCAGTATCTCCAGTAGGCCTAAAGTCCCTAAATCATCTTTAAATACCTCTATAGTTCTATAAATAAAAAATAAAAAAAAACCTAAGCACCCCAGTGGCACAGCGGTATGTCTGCGGACTTACAACGCTAGAATCCGGGTTTCGATACCCGTGGTGGGCAGAGCACAGATAGCCCATCGTGTATCTTTGTGCTTAATTAAAAAAAAACAACAAAAAACCTAAAAAGCCTTGAAATTAAAACTGGTCATCTTGGGATATTGATCTGAAGATGATGTCTAGTTTTGACCTAATGTGAATATATAGTGATCATTTCATGGATATATATTGGATGACAAATAAATAGATATACACATAATATACTACCGGATATGAGGTTAATACATCAGCATCGACATCTCTTGACAGGTGATAACTAACCTGGTCTATCATGTGAGGAGGTGGTGAACATATTTCACGGGTTCGAATCCCCGTCACACCAAACATGATCGCCTTTCAGCCGTGGGGGCGTTATAATGTGACGGTCAATCCCACTATTCGTTGGTAAAGGAGTAGGCCAGCAATCTGAGGGTCGCGGGTTCGAATCCCCGTCACACCAAACATGCTCGCCCTTTCAGCCGTGGGAGCGTTATAATGTGACAGTCAATCCCACTATTCGTTGGTAAAGGAGTAGGCCACCAATCTGAGGGTCGCGGGTTCGAATCCCTGTCACACCAAACATGCTCGCCCTTTCAGCCGTGGGAGCGTTATAATGTGACGGTCAATCCCACTATTCGTTGGTAAAGGAGTTGGCGGTGGGTGGTGATGACTAGCTGCCTTCCCTCTAGTCTTACACTGCTAAATTAGGGACGGCTAGCGCAGATAGCCCTCGTGTAGCTTTGCGCGAAATTAAAAAACAACAACAACAAAAAAAATTCCAAATATCGTTATTGACGAATGTCAATCAATATGTTGATTTTTCCTACGGATATTTTTAGAAACATCTTTCAGTATTCCTAAATTGTCTCTTAAGCAGCCTTAAATTTACTCACAAAAGTATATATTCCAGCAGTATATTATCTGGTGGAATACTTATAACTGAAACATCTTGTTTTGTTGCAAGCTTGGCCTGTCCAGCGCATTCCATTCGATCAATATTAGTACAGATTTATGCCAGTAGAGCGCTAAAGGATATATCTACACAACGGTGTTACTTACTGTTTAAACTAATTACAGTATTTCTTAGTGTTTATAATGGTTTCACCTCTTGCAAGACCGATGACCTTACAATATACATGTTTAGTAAAAATGACCCATTTCTTGCCATTGTTTGATTTGTTTTTCAAGTGGGTGTTTTCTTACGATTAAAAACCTACAATAATTATTTCAGTTAAAGTAAATTCAGTTTAGAGTTAAAAACTGCCTGATCCCAGGTGGCTCAGCGGTAAGTTTGAGGGCTTATTTTAGGTACCCACGAATGGCGTATGTTTGAGGGCTTATTTCAGGTACCCACGAATGGCGTAAGTTTGAGGGCTTATTTCAGGTACCCACGAATGGCGTAAGTTTGAGGGCTTATTTTAGGTACCCACGAATGGCGTAAGTTTGAGGGCTTATTTCAGCAAACAAACACAAACTCACTTTATGATCTTACATATTAAAACGTGAAATGTCGAGACAAAAGCCAGTAGTTGCTTTAACCTAAACGATATACAAATAATATATACATATGAATTAGTCATTGGACTAACATATAATAAAACAGGCTGTTGTGGTTTGATTATGTGGCAGAAAATTATCCTATATAATTTTAAAAAAATTAAACAAAAACAGGTAATATCATTGCAAAACATATGTTTGCAGCTGTTACTATGTCAAAACAACGAGACGAAAATTCCAATAGAAGTCTTTTATTCTTATTGTTATCAGGTTAAGCCTAACATTAATTGATTCAGATCAGTTAGAAGATACTGTCTTTACTTTTTTCGTGCAATTACGCTGAACATAAGTCTTCTATTAAGCTATAAGTAAGTAGTTTTTGAATGTTATTTATGAAATTTGTTTGTTTTTTCCATTTCATTATTTTGTGCCACAGTTCGTACAAGCCAGGAAATTATTTGAAACGTGCTTTACTTAGCCCTTGTTTAAAAACTTGTATATACATACGTAAGATATTGGTTTTACGAGTTTGAATAGGAAAATCTTATTTAATTTAATAAGGAAATGGATACAGGTGGCCAAAAAAACAACAATAGATGACGTAAAATTAGGAAAGCGTGTAAAATATTGCGAGGAATATTTTTTGTTTCTTATGTGAGGATTTGTTATTCTGTAATTTCGTATTTTTACATCTGTTCAACTTTCATGATAACCCTGAAAAAAAAAAAGGTGTCTTTGGTAATAATAACCGTGATTTTATTTCTCAGGTTTTATCTGTTTCCTCAAGTACCTTTTTCTAGTTTTTATTTATTTATTTACAGGATAACTAAGTACACCATTGAAGTCTGTACCTGTTAATGTAGTAATCCGTAGTCTCTCATTCACGTTTTCCCATTTTTAAAAAATCTATGTACTACAAAAAGTCAGAAGTTTACAGTTGGTGCTTTATAATGCTTTCTTGGTTTATTAATTTAACATTTTACTAAAACAAATTAATTTATATACAGACATCTGTACAGCTAGTAAGTAACATACGCAATTCACGTATAACACA
>NW_013670188.1:38866-48410 GCF_000517525.1 Limulus polyphemus
ATAACCCGATCCTTGTGAATTTCCTTAACTTTCCTTAACAATTATGTGTAACTTGTATTTGATCCCACGTGGAATTCCTAAATCAAAAAAAAATTATTCAACCGACATCACAAACGAAGGTTATTCGATTTGTTGGACACATCTGGCTGTATGTGGTAGACTAAGTTTTCTCTGGGCTCTCTATAACCCGATCCTTGTGAATTTCCTTAACTTTCCTTAACAATTATGTGTAACTTGTATTTGATCCCACGTGGAATTCCTAAATCAAAAAAAAATTATTCAACCGACATCACAAACGAAGGTTATTCGATTTGTTGGACACATCTGGCTGTATGTGGTAGACTAAGTTTTCTCTGGCTTCTCTATAACCCGATCCTTGTGAATTTCCTTAACTTTCCTTAACAATTATGTGTAACTTGTATTTGATCCCACGTGGAATTCCTAAATCAAAAAAATTGCATTCAACCGACATCACAAACGCAGGTTATTCGATTTGTTGGACACATCTGGCTGTATGTGGTAGACTAAGTTTTCTCTGGGCTCTCTATAACCCGATCCTTGTGAATTTCCTTAACTTTCCTTAACAATTATGTGTAACTTGTATTTGATCCCACGTGGAATTCCTAAATCAAAAAAATTATTCAACCGACATCACAAACGAGGTTATTCGATTTGTTGGACACATCTGGCTGTATGTGGTAGACTAAGTTTTCTCTGGCTCTCTATAACCCGATCCTTGTGAATTTCCTTAACTTTTATAAGGACACTTTCTCGGAAGCGTAACGATATTATTGCCAAGGGAATTAATTTTCAAGATAAGTCTTTTTTTTTATCTTAAGTTTAATTTACTATGGAAATTGTGAATAATTTCAAAATTTTAGCTCACAACACGTACACTGTGTATTGTAACTTCGACAATTATCACCTCTCACCGGTCATAAAAAAACACCATCCATGGATTTATACATGTGATAATCTTAATAATTTTTGAAGTATAGGTAGTCTTTATTCTTCATACATACACGTTCGTACTTCGTCTTTAAAAGTCGTATGCTTGTATATCACCTTGTTGCCTGCCAATCAGAATTCGTTTTCGGAAACAGTTCTGTTGGTCTTGTGTTCCACTTCCTCGATCTTCGTAAGTTAACATCACGTGGTAGCCGTTGACGCTGTTGTTCTCTTAGTGCAAATATATGCAATGGGCTAGCTGTATTCTGTCCACCGCAGCAATCGAACTCCGGATTTAAGCATGATAAGTCCGTTAACTTACCACGGAAACACCATCAGAATAAGCAATAAAACGAACTGACAAAAACAAAACACTCATGAGCATGTATGTTTTCTCTGTAATAATACTTAATAACCAACTCTTATTAAGTGGCGATACATCCATATATATATATTTTCTGCATATGTAGTAAAACAGATTATGTATCCAACTAATTATTTTGTATATTGTGTTTAAAATTTCCAGTGTTAAATCAGTTCAATTAGTCCCCTGCGGTAAATCTGAAGGCTTATCACGCTAAAAGAAAGAAAAAAATCGGGTTTCAAGACGGAGAGTTATTACCAGAAGACAGTGGTGGCTAGATCTTCATTTAAACAGAATTAGGTCAACCTTATCTTTGGAATTAAAACGTTTTATTCAGCATTTAAGAAAGAAAACAAGTTGAATTTGAATATCAGTTCATATGCAAGCACTACACCATAGTGAACCTATTGTGTGAAATTGTTTCTGGATTTTCCTCTTTTTTTACTTTAGAAAAACAACAACAAAAATCGTCGGACACTCCGTGATACTTGAGAGGACACGTATTCTATTCACGGCTATTGGCAGTTTAGCTCTAAACAGTTCAAATTTATCCAATAAAATTAGCTTACTGCATCACATGCTAAGTATACTCTGGCAGGAAGAAAACGTTATTCGGGATTCAGAGTGAAAATATTGAAAGGTACAATTATATATAACAGTCGAAAAGAGATAATAATAAGGCCTGTGATACAATGAGATAATCACAAGGCCGGTGATACAATGAGATAATCACAAGGCCTATGATACAATGAGATAATCATAAGGCCTATGATACAATGAGATAATCATAAGGCCTATGATACAATGAGATAATCATAAGGCCTGTGGTACAATGAGATAATCACAAGGCCTGTGATACAATGAGATAATCATAAAGCCTGTGATACAATGGGATAATCATAAGGCCTGTAATACAATGAGATAATCACAAGGCCTGTAATACAATGAGATAATCACAAGGCCTGTGATACAATGAGATAATCAAAAGGCCTATGATACAATGAGATAATCACAAGGCCTATGATACAATGAGATAATCACAAGGCCTATGATGCAATGAGATAATCATAAGGCCTGCGATACAATGAGATAATCATAAGGCCTGTAATACAATGAGATAATCATAAGGCCTGTAATACAATGAGATAATCATAAGGCCTGTAATACAATGAGATAATCACAAGGCCTGTGATACAATGACAGGAAGAATCTGTGTTAGATAAGAAAGATGAGTTTGTAAGATAAGTAGAGAAAAGGAGAAAGAAAACTCCGAACAAAGTTTTTAAGCACTATACTGTAAAATGCTAGAGTACTTGAGGGTCGCGGGTTCGAATCCCCGTCCCACCAAGTATGTTCGCCCTTTCGGCCATGGGGCATTATAATGTGACGAGAGACAGAAAACATATACCCACCACGGGTATCGAAAACCGGGTTCTAACGTTGTTAGTCCGCAGACATACCGGTGCGCCACTGGGGGGGGGGGGAGATAAAAAAAGCACATATAGATTGGGGTTATCAAAGGTAAACGTTGTTCAAGCAAAAAACTGGAACAAATCAAATAATACAGAGTTGGGAGAAAATAGAAGCCAAGAAAATGAAGCCTGTATTATAAAATATGCATAATACAAAGAATGAAAAAATAACTACAAAGTAAAGTATTCCCCGCGAAAAAGATACGCCAAAGAAATTCATCTTTGTGAAAACTTGATTCAATTAACTATTTGAATGTTTTAAAGAGATTCTCCCTTCCCCAGGTGGGTCATCGGTAAGTATGTGGTATTCTGGTATTCAATTGCCCACAATGGATAGAGCACAGATAGCCCATTGTGTAGATATGTGCTAAAACACCAACAACATATATTCCGTTTTGAGGAGAGGTATCCAGATTTCAGGTTTTGAGGTTTTCTATGCTAGGTTTGGCTGAGTGTCTTGCAGTTTTTTGTATTTTAGTTTATGTCTCTCTGGTCCGGTTCGCTCCAATTGTTTTTTTTTCCTTCAAGTTATTAATGTTTGGATATCAAACTAAGTTACTGGCGAAAGATGTAAAGTTAGTTTCTCCACTTATGTGTTACAAATGTATAATTTTCAAGAATCAAACATACAAGTCTTTTAAACCACTTGACATAATAAAATGTCCGTGTCTTTGTCTTATTTTAGGGCGCTTGACTCGCAATCTGAGGGTCGCGGGTTCGAATCTCCGTCCCCCAAACATGCCCGCCTTTTCAGCCGTGAGGGTTGTTATAATATGACGGTAAATCCAACTATTCATTGGTGAAAGAGTAGTCCAAGAGTTGGCGGTAGGCGGTGATGACTAGCTGCCTTCACTCTAGTCTTTCACTGCTAAATTAGGGACGGCTAGCGCAGATAACCCTCGTGTAGCTTTGCGCGAAATTCAAATCAAACATTGCCTTATTGGGTGTTATTTTTCAAGTATCTATATTTCTCACACGTATTAAAACGAACTGTTAATCTTTTGGACTTCGGATAAAATATTTTAAACTTTTTTTCCGCGGAGGATGAACTAACATTTATACAGAAGTTGGATATCGGATATGTAGAAACTTGTATTTTTGTAAAATTTATATGATATGCCAAGCTTTTACTTTTGAAGGAAGCGGTATTGGTAAAAAAATTAAGGCTGTAGTTTCATGTTTCTTAGAAAATTGTATTTCATCAGTTGCAACGAGTTAAATTATGGCACTTAAAAGTAATATAGTTTTGTTTTTTTCCACACACACATTTCCTCTGTTCTAGGGATATCAAGAGTCGACGTAACATTGGTGCGTGTCAATATTCCAGGAAAATCGTGCAACTTCTCGAACCTTCTTAATCGTAAACTTCAGAAACATGACGTATGGGTCATGTTCTCGGAACTGTTAACTTAAATGTTACGCCACATTTGTGCACGTTTGATAATCGGAACAGCCGATCGTTTTGGTTTGAAGTAACAAATATGTGATACATACATAGATACGAGTAGAATACCAGAAAGAATTGCAAAAGGACAGCATAATTCGAAGAAAGTGAAAGTAAAAGAGAATATGTTAGTATGTGACAATCACACTACATCTGCTGTATTCAGTGCCGACGAGGCCTTTCGCTAGTACCAGGGCTCATCAGGTCGGCTGGGATACAACAGACACAGTATTGGTCTCGGCCAGCGGTTCCCAACCTTTTCACCATCAAGGACCCCCTTTTATTATTATCCCCCCCCCATGAACCCCATGTTTTTTTTTTTTAAAGATTCCATCTACCCAACAAACTGTTTTTCTTACTAATAATTAACTTGTTTTTCTATATATAACTATATATAAGCTATATATAACTGAGTGTGCAATTAAAAAAACCATCAGTATTAAAAAACAGGGGTCCGGGTATCACAGGTTGGGAATCACTGGTCCAGGAGCTATTTGTGTAACCAGTTGTCATGAACAACGACTGTTAGGACGTGAATGAGATTAATAATTAATTTATCCTTCAGTGATAATCCAGAAATAGCCACAGTTTAATGAATGTTTATCGTTCAGTACATTGTTGCCCGATGAAGGCTCCGTAAGAGGGCCGAAAGCTCTCAAATAAAAGTATTTTAACGAAGAGAAAAGTCCATGTATTAATTTACGTACGTCTTAAACAACACTTACTATGATTTTTGTGTGTTTCTTCTTACAATAATGTTATCATTCTGAGCTATATTTATATTGTTGTTTGTTTGCTTTTCATTGTTTGATAGCCATCAATGTACGTTAGGTTTTTCTAATCAAATCACTTCACACCAACAAACAGTTGTCGAATCTGTCAAAACACAAGGTTTTAACGAAGTCAAATAAATCCGATGTTTAATCTTTTAGACTAATTTTTCGTAGATAAACAGATTAGGGCAGTGTTTCCCTACGTTTTTCGCCGCAGCGCTCCCTTCAGCAAACAGTGAGCATTCATGCCCCTGTCTAATAAATTTTAAATACAAGTACCGAAAGTGATATTGCTTAATGAATGGACTAGAAGCATTGGGGTGGGCTTTGCTTGCTACAAACACACCCACACTATGATTTTTGCTCAAAGAGTCAAACGTGTTGAAAGAAAAAAACCCTATTTCTTATGGTTTAATTTCAACAAATATAACTTCGAAACCCTCAAAGCTTTTATGTCCACCTCTTCTGCCCCCTCAAAGTTTACTGCGCTCTTAAATTTAAAAACGCTGTGTGTTATTATGTAATTCAGCCACTATTTACTAAGTCACTTTTTATAGCATAAAGTTACAGTGATAATTTTGATTTTCAGATGATATAATTTTTCAGACACAAGTAGTTAGTAGGTGAATTGAAAGCGCATAATGTTGGGAGATTAATGTAATAAAGTCACTGTAAAACAGGGTTGGGGAAAGCAATTTTGGATTGGTCAGGCAACTCATGCCAGTGCTAGAGGGTCTGGGGGCGATGACCTTAGGAAAATTTTGAAAAATAAGTGATCTGAGATTGAATCTTATGCTCATTTTACTAAAATTGTTTGTTTGTAATTATGCAAAGCTACACAATGGGCTATCCGTGCTCTGCCCACCACGGGTATCGAAACCCTGTTTCTAGCGTTGTAAGTTCGCAGACATACCGCTGTGCCACTTCTTTATGATTCACAAAAATAAGTGTTCACTGGCACTTATACTCACCATAGCTATAAAGAAGTACAAACATGTGCACTTGTAGCTTACACATAAAAAAACACAACGCTGAAATAGAAACAAGATAAAATATATTTGTTCCTATATCATTGTTCTGTTTTTACAGTGATTCTATTTATTTTACGATTAGTTAATAGTTCATAGATTTAAGAACTTATATAATATTACATTTTGAGTTATAAACTACGTTTTGATGTCGAGTTTGTTGACATACATTGATAATTAAGAACTTGAATTTTACTCTGTAAAAGGCCATGGCATGTACACTTTGACCTCCCCATGTCCAGAGGGCTAGACCTAACTGAAGGGCTAACAATCAGTACTGTGAACCAGCCATACTGGTAACCAATGGACAGGGTTATGTAGGTCCTTACATGTTCTGCCTATGGGATACACATCAAAGCAAATACCCACACCTAGACATCTTCCAGGATGGAGAGAGTGAGACATCTGCTTTGCTTGTGAATTATGTTGAGCAGATGCCAACCAACCCACAGTGCCAGCATTCTGCTAAGCAGCAAAGTATTCAAGGTTATTGGTACTGAGTGTTGGACCATCAGGTCCAGGATGGCCAACAACAAGCAGTGAATGCTGTGGCAAATGTTCCTTAAAACTGACAGAGACCCAGTCGAGCTTGACCACTGACTTGGGGTGCCACTGCAAACTGCTTGCACCAAAGGACCTAGTGGTCAGCCCAGCTCTCTTAGAGCTGGGTGGAGCTTGGTGTGTGCCGAAGAGGACATAAGGGCAAGAGGTTGGGTTCCTGTTAGACACGGGAGTGCCAAGAACTATTAATGGACAATCAAATATTTCGAGTGAGACTACCACTTTGGCCATTGGATGCCAACTTTATTATGGGTGAATGACGATACACAAGACATTAGAGCTGGGTGGAACTCAGACTCATGTAGGAGGTGTTGCCCACAGAAAGTGGACATTTCCAATCTTGGATCTGAGATCCACATCATCGGGATGGATATGCAGTGGAGCCTGTGTAAAGGGTGAGCTGATGTTTTTCAGGAAAGTCGTCCAGTTAGGAATAATGGACTGCAGGAATGTACATAGCAGAATGAATAATAGGACCTCCGTTCTGTGGTTTAATTTGGTTGACGTCTAATGTGCTAGTGTCGTGTAACGTGGATATTGAAGCCCCGCATGAGATAAATTGTGTTCTATCCAGAAAGCAGGCAGCATTGGTATGGACAGTTATTTTGCTAACAAGGGATGAAGTCCCCCGTGTTTCTTGTAACTGTGGGTGATCAGCTATCCAGCTGGATGCCAGAATGGTTGTATGCATGGTGGATGAAGTGAAAGTCACTGAAAATTGTGGTAATGCTAGGGTTACGTCCGTTGCACCACGGTTGAAGGCAAATATATGGCTGCAGAAACATCTAAGGTCATAGGTTGAGGATTCTGCTGACAATCTAGATCAAACGCAGTGAAAGCAACTCAGTGACTTGGTGAGTGAATATACTGATGGCTGATTGTATCGAAGAGGGACTCAGCATCGTATAAACACTGGTGATTTTTTGGTGGAACAGCTTGTTATATACCATTCCCAAAAGCCATCAATAGTTGTAGGTGGCATCACACTACCTACGCAACGATAATGTTAAAATGTAGTTCTAATACAATCTGTCCCACCACGACTTTATATCAGCTCTGGTTGGCATGTCAGGGGCTTAGCCAGGGATGGGGTTTGGTTGAACGACCACTCCAATATTCTAAAACGTCTGAAAGTTCAACAATATTCAGAGTTTTTAAGTAAACAATTGACTTTTATCTAAATAATTTAAACTCTTTATGTAGAAGGAAAGGTCTACATAGTCTTTGGAAAAAAAAAGACCTCTTCCCCAACACACACACACTGTAGCAATGGCTACGCCCTTGGCCACGTGACTTGCTGATTCGCTTATTCAAAATCGTTTTGATAGAATAAACTAAACACTAAATATATTATTAATGATTTTGCACTTCACAAACATGTGAAATGTGATTTGGTGGCAAGAGTGGTCTACAATTTGTTTTTGTTGCCTTAAGAAAACATTTACAGAGATAGCTATATTCAAATTTACTACGCAAACAAAGTATGTGACAAGACACATTTAGCTTTCATTTCCTGGAAAACAAAACATTTTTTAAGGGTTTTTCTTTGAAAACCTGTTTTCTATTTGGCACAGTTAAATCTCTTTCAAATTCTAAAGGAAATTAGATTTTGTAATAATTGTATATACTTATAATCACTATTTTCATTTAGTGACGAATTAATTACCACTACAGATTTCAATTGTGAGATCCTCGACGAATGTAATGTTTTTGTGAAAAGTTTAATGAAGCTTTCCTCACTCTGTGTACTACTATTCGTATTTATTTTCCAGTGTGTAAACAAAATTACAGAGTGATATTTATCTTTCTTTTTTTTTTTACGCGTGATATGTATTCTAAGGTGTAAATCTTGTTTCCTCATAAACACGCTTACCGCAACCAGCTATGATTCACTGACTATTCACGAGCCTCTACATCAGATTCGGCCTCGGCGCTTTTCCTCAATCCGGACAAACAGGTCAACTATTTGACGTGTTTCCTTACCGTACTTCCTCATTCCACCCCCCCTTCTTTCCCCCAAATGCGCACCACGATATCTTCTTACTAATGCCTCGTTTTGTACGGGTACCGTGTGGCGAGCGCATGTCGGTCAAAAAAAAAAAAGAGAGAGTCCGAAATATATGTATTATCTGGTTAATACTTGTTGTCCTGTTGCACTCGTAATTAGATGTTAAGCCTACCTAATGGGTACTCGTGGGACAATATGTATTGGTTAAAATAGGAGAGTTTGTTTTGTAAGTGAAAGAAGTTTCAACATCAACTTTTCATTATATGATCTGCCACCTACAAACTATTAGTTATTTATTTAGTCGTCAAGTTATTTAAAGATTATCTTGTGCACATCAGGAATGAGAATAATAACTTAACATACTCCCGTCAAAGGTTGATTGGTTTGCGCAAAGCTACACAGTAGGCCATCTGCTCACCACGGGTAACGAAACCACATTTTTAGCGTCATAGCCCTGCAGACTTACCACTGAACCACTTGGGGAGCAAAGCTATACAATTGGCTATCTGCGCTCTGCCCACCACGGGAATCGAAACCGGATTTTTAGCGTTATAAGCCTGCAGATTGCCGCTGAATTACTGGGGGTGGAGGGGTCTCCTACCAAGGAGAACAATAGAAATTATTAAAGGGAGTAAAGCTGAAAAAGAGGTGTGTTTTTTTTGTTCAGTTCTTCGATATTTATTTTGATATTTTTAAACGTAATATTCGAATAACATTATCGGCTAAAGAACTAGGTTTGTTTCTTGTAAGATTTAGTAACAGTGAAACTAGTTACAATAAATATTTTTGGGGGTAGAATGCAGAGTTATTGGGGTTTGAGATATTTTTAATTGTTTCACAGTAGGTCATTAGTAATACTTACAACACTAAAATTCATGGTTCGTTTCCCATGGTGAACAGATCACAGATAGCCTAATATGTAGCTCTGTGCTAAAACAAACACATA
>NW_013670188.1:49112-53678 GCF_000517525.1 Limulus polyphemus
GAGCATGTTTGGTGGGATGCGGATTCGAACCCGCGACCCTCAGATTGTGAGTTGAGCGCCTTATCCACCTGGCCATGCCGTAAGATTTAGTAACAGTGAAACTATTTACAATAAATATATATATTTTTTTTTGGGGGTAGAATGCAGAGGTTATTGGGGTTTGAGATATTTTTAATTGTTTCACAGTAGGTCATTAGTAACACTTACAACACTAAAATTCATGGTTCGTTTCCCATGGTGAACAGATCACAGATAGCCTAATATGTAGCTCTGTGCTAAAACAAACACATAAACTTAATATATTTAGTAATCCGTAAATACCACAAAAAATTATAACTTTTTTTTTCCAGTAAATAGCCTGTTTGCTTGTTTTGTTGTTAAGCACAACGCTACACAATGGGCTATCTGTATACATTTAACTTAAAGAATGTTAGGATTATTTTAAAAAATCACGTCCAGAAATGGAGAAATTTGAGTTAAAAACATAATGAGAACGATTATTCCGAGCCCTTTCATAGAATTACGTTAAATAGGCTTATAGTTCCTAAGGTAGAAACCTACAGAGAGAATTGACAAATATCTTTTGGGTAGCGGAGAATTAATTTATCTACATGGCAGCATTTGTAAACCTCTTCTAAGAAAACCTTCTACTGATGGATTTCTTTCTTTTATTTTGTTTAACGCATGTCTAAAGTATATTTCGTCATCACAAGGCCTAGCATTCCAAAGAGACTTTTGCTGCTCCGAAAATGACACCAGTAGTTTTATGATGAAAATATTACATCTTATGGTATTTATTGCTCTTTAGGGTCAATGCTCTTATACACTGAAATATAAGAACCTGGAAGTTTTCTTGCATGTATATAGATGTGGATCAAATCGTACCCTCCACGAGTGTAATAATATAATAACGTGTTCACGAGTATATTATAATAATAAACAACAATCATAAATAATGATGAATGAATAATAATAATAATAAATAATGATAAAATAATAATAATAAATAATGATGAATAATAATAAATAATAATGAATAATGATAAAATAATAATAATAAATAATGATGAATAATAATAAATAATAACGAATAATGATAAAATAATAATAATAATAATAAATAATGAATAATAATAATGAATAAATAATGATGAATAAATAATAATGAATAAATAACAATAATGAATAATGATGAGTAAATAATAATAATAATAAATAATGATGAGTAAATAACAATAATGAATAATGATGAGTAAATAATAATAAATAATGATGAATAAATAACAATAATGAATAATGATGAGTAAATAATAATGAAATAATGATGAATAAATAATAATAAATAATGATGATTAAATAACAATAATAATGAATAAATAACGAAAATAAATTATGAATATATAATAATGCATAAATTAATAAATAATTTATATAATACATCAGATGAAGACGTAGTTTCAAAAAGATTTTTGTGTTTTTTTCTGTACTTTTTTTTTTAAAGAACTAACCATTTTTTCTAATCCGATGCTGTAACCTGCTATCAAAAATGTTAATACAACAAATTCTATTAACCTACATGTGATTCTAATGCAGTGTTATGTTTTTCACACTGTAGCAATAATATTTTACACCTGAATAATTCGGTTTCATGTTATTACATTCAGATGTGGTGGTTTGTATTTGTTTTTGTAGCTATAACAAAGCTGTTAAGGCTATATCTGCCCCGTTTCTAGTTTTGAGGTGATAGATTAGAAGGAAGGCAGCTAGTCAACACCACCAACCGCCAACTTTTGGGCTACTCTTTAACCAACGAAAAATGAGATTGGCCATCACATTATAATGCTCAGCTTAAAGTGCAGAAGATATTTTGTGATAACGCCCGGATTCGAACCTAGTTCGCCAGCTTCAAAATCTAGAGCTCTACTAAAAACCAGCCAAGGCGCATATCATGTAATTCAAAATAATTCCGTAATGTTGCGATCTTACGTTCAAGTTTCTGGGAGGGAGGGAGAGAGAGAAAAACACGACGATCTTTGAAATTATGTGTGATTTTCTAGTTTAAAACTAAGTAAATGAATATCTCTCACAAAGAAATATAATCAGTCTGTGATATAGAACAGTGTCTTGTTTTGTTTTCCTCGAAGTTAAGCACAAAGCTATAGAATGGACTGTCTGTATTCTGCCCACCACGGGTATCGAAACCCGGTTTCTAGCGTTGTAAGCCAGCAGAGATACCGCTGTGCCACTGGGGGGGGGGCAGAACAATGTCACAGAGACAGCTTGTTTGTTTGTTTTAGAATTTCGCGCAAATCTACTAGAGGGCTGTCTCCGCTATATATCCGTTCCTAATTTAGCAGTGACAGACTAGAGGGATGGCAGCTAGTCAACACCACCAACTCTTCGGCTACTCTTTTAACAACGAATAGTGGGATTGACCATAACATCATAACGTCCCCAGGGCTGAAAGGACGACCGTGTTCGGTGACTGGGATTCGAACCCGCGATCTACAGATTACGAGTCGAGTGCCCCGACCACCAGGTCATGCCAAACCCCAAAGAGACGTCATTCATCGCTTTAAACGTCACATTCCATAAACAGAAATATTACAGTGTTCGTTTTTAGAATTTTCTGTATTATTTATCATTATAATATTGATGCACTTTTAAAGGTGAGCAAGGCGAGTGATCTATTAACTGCGCTATAGTGCAAGAAGGGCACTTTTTAACACTCAATCTACCACAAACTTAAGTCACATCTTCCAGCAGCATCCATACGTGACCACCAGGGCACTTTTTAACAAAACAAACTACCACAAACTTAAGTCACATCTTCCAGCAGCATCCATACGTGACCACCAGGGCACTTTTTAACAACACAAACGTAAATCACATCTTCCAGCAGCATCCATACGTGACCACCAGGGCACTTTTTAACAACTCAATCTACTACAAACTTAAGGTGCATCTTCCAGTACTGTCTGTCAGTTGTCTTTGAGCGTGACTCAAAGGTAGCAAGAAATGACACAGTTTTGTGTTGTTTATATCTAGCTGACTTACTAAGCGTCGTTTCTGGATCTGTGTATAATTTCCAGTAGAAATATACAAGTTCCTGTGTTCTTCACAACCAACAAAGGACCACGATAAGAGCTTTATATTAAAATTTGGTAGAAACACGATAACATGATAATTATACATATATATCTGTTTGTATGTATTTATACACACAGACAGATAGATAGACCTGCAAATTATAAAAAGAAAACATAAGTATTATTTTGAATATTGTGGTTAAAACAATCACATACAGGTTATTCGTTCCTACTGTTTTACACGCGTGCGTGGGTGTATGAAACCATTTCCCAGGATGTATGTAATGCACCAAAGTAACATCTTTAACGTCACGTTAGAGAATACGTAATATATATATATATATATGATAATAATAACATCCAATCAGAGTAAGCTACCTACTTAGATCGAAGCTAAAAATCAACCCGGTTATCAGTATAGCTAATTAAACGCTTTTATTATGTATATTCATTGTTTCATTTGTTGAGTACTCTCGCTGTCAACAATATTTTCGGCCGTAAATATCTGACGAGGTTCAGCCAGAGTAGGAGATTTGGTTAGCCCTAAATACATGTTTTAAGCTAACGATGCAAAACTGTCTTTATAATAAAAGGTAATAAAACTAGATATATTAGACATTTTAACCGATACTATTAATGAAAGTGAATATCAAGAAGGAATAGAGTATATCATAGTTAACGAACATTAAAATACTAGCATTCAGCCCTCGATAGGCCTACTGTCTAGCTCAGGCTCAACACATGGTTTGGATAGAGCTGAATACGATAGTTCCAAAATTCCCGAATAGATTAGCCTGTTTTTCGGAAATTAATGTTGATGGTATGTTCCATAAATACAGACGCCGGAAACGTGTGTTTTGTATTGTTATACATGAAAGTAATTAGTATCTAAAATACGGTTACTGGTGTACAAAAGGATAGTTTGAAGAAGTTATCAGTACTCGCACTTCCTTTGTAAACCGGAAGTCCTTTAATAGACCACTGGAGTGATTTGTTTTTAGATTTCTTGAGATTTTCCAGGGACCACACGTTCCTATTATTACTATGATTACGATAAGGAACGTTATATTTAGCGGGCAACAGAACGACAACCCTAGAACTTAACTCACAATTAGCAGGACAAACATTGCTTAAACATTTCAATTATCAGAAACATTGAAGTTAGAACAAAACTGATAGACGTTGTCTAGTTGGGTAAGTTTACTTTTTGCAACGACACTGTATACGTCAAGTCAGATAATGTTTTTAAAACTAACAAAGCTTAAAATCGTGAACAATATTCAACGTTAAACTGGTACACAATTAAAAACATTTTATTTAGGCCTATCTATGGCCTTCAAAAAGTTGACGACTCTACGTTACAACGTCATCCAAAATAAAATGTTTTTAATTGTGTACAAGTTTAACGTTGAATATTATTTATGATTTTAACTTTATACACAAGTGCCAAAATACTATAACTAACAAAGGTGCTTAG
>NW_013670188.1:54279-55124 GCF_000517525.1 Limulus polyphemus
GGACTTGTATCGCTGAAGTTTCTCGGAAAGAATTTCTACGGGAAATTAACAAACAAGCAGATACGTAACAACTAACAGCCAAAAGTGCTCAAATTATAAGTATTTTTATTCAAAAACAATGAATGTATGTAACATTCGTTTAAGGTAATATGGGCGAAAATATATCAGAAATGTACTTCATAATTTCACACCATATTCCTCGATAGACGATGTATGACGTTTCTCAATATTGGCTGTTGTGTTGTAATTATTGGTAAGAAACCATCTGAGTTAAATGTTTTGACCAAAAATTATAATAGTCGTTCCTCACAATTAAACTTCATTTTTTAACAAAATTGTGAACCAAGGGCTTAGATTCAGAAAATGACTGTAGGATCCAAAATTTAAAACTTACCGTATTTTTTGGAATATAAGACGCACTATTATTTTAAAGACAAAGTTTTGGGGGGAAAAAAGCTACAGTCGCATTTGAAAGATTTGTATTGGTTGTTTGTAATTAAGCACAAAGCTACACAATGGGCTATCTGTGCTCTGCCCACCACGGGTATCGAAACCCGGATTCTAGCGTTGTAAGTCCGCAGACATATCTCTGTGCCACTGGGGGGATTTTTATTGAACAAAAATTCAATTTGATACTTTAAAAATTAGTATATATTGTTCTAAACACAAAAGAGCTCAAAACATCAAAATAAGAAAATACCGTAAATCAAAAAAAAGTTTACTGTTATTTAGTTTGGTTCAAAGCCGACAAAATCTTCATTGCATTCACTGTAATTTATTTTTTTTATTATTTAGGGAGCATTATAAATAGTTATGTTTTAAAAGAAAAAAAAAACTACTATTGT
>NW_013670188.1:56034-57442 GCF_000517525.1 Limulus polyphemus
AGGGCCACTCTGTGATCCCAGTCCCGGGCCGCTTAGCCATCCCAATCCGCCCCTGGCTAATATATAAAGTCGATACAGGCACCATTAAAATAAAATGTTTTATTCAAATCACAAAACTGTCCACAAAAACTCCCGAATACCAAAAACGTTTGTCAAACTCTAATAAAAAAAGAGCGTAAAACGACTTAAAAACACGAAGGAAGAATTAAAAAAAAAAAAGAAACCCAACGAACAGTCTACACTTTGCCCATCATGGAAAATCTATCCCCTGTTTTTAGGTTTGTAAGTCCGTACAAAATCCGGAAGATTTGCCGTTGATTTGGTAAGAGAGAAGGATCGGTAAATATACACCCATATCGGAAAAAGAGCAAAACTAATCAATTTGTGAGTGAAGCATGAACGCACGTGTTACTTATCATGCAGGACATGGAAACATCAGTATCAGATTGTTAATTATAACAATGCATAATTATTTTCTTTAATGTAATTATTTGTTAAAAGATAAAGCAACGAGTAACACAGTTCGTGGCATGACAACTATAAACTCGCATTGATTACAAAACGTCTCAATGATTTAGGGTAACCAAACTGTCAGGCAGATAAAAAACGCCCACGTAATTATTGATGCTTCCGTTACAATGCGCGTTCAGTCCTTGGGTGAGACGATGACTAACGATTGTTCGTGTATACTGTCATGTACAACTGAACAACAGAAATATACGTTACTTGCTCCAGCAACCATCTATAGCCTAGTGGAACAGCTTTCACTTCTCATGGTCTTTACAAGAAACTCAAAAATATCACAAATATTTTAGCCCCTCCCACTTCCAGTGGCTAAAATTCGTTTTTCGATACCAGGTGGTTAGAGCGCTCGACTCGCAATCTGAGGGTCGCGGGTTCGAATCCCCGTCCCACCCAACATGCTCGCCCTTTCAGCCGTGAGGGTTGTTATAATGTGACGGTCAATTTCACTATTCATTGGTGAAAGAGTAGCCCGAAAGTTGGCGGTGGGTGGTGATGACTAGCTGCCTTCCCTCTAGTCTTACACTGCTAGATTAGGGACAGCTAGCGCAGATAGCCCTCGTGTAGCGTTGCGCGAAATTCAAAACAAACAAACAAACAAGGC
Source organism: Limulus polyphemus (assembly GCF_000517525.1). Taxonomy (NCBI): domain Eukaryota; kingdom Metazoa; phylum Arthropoda; class Merostomata; order Xiphosura; family Limulidae; genus Limulus; species Limulus polyphemus. The sequence continues at coordinate 57,161 of NW_013670188.1, forward strand.
ATATGAACAAGAATGATCAGTATATTTTATCTATATATTTGTGACGTATAGTTGTCCATTTTGTACGTTTCGGGTCGCATCGTGAGATATATAAATACAACAATCTTTTACTTAAAAATAGATTTCAAGATTTCCATTTCACAGTATCAAGTAAAATAAAACGTACCGGGTCTCTTTTGACGGGTTAGGAGGGAATTCGGGTTTTGGAAGAAACAAAACGTTACTGATGTTACTATTTGGATTGAGGCTGGAGAGAAATAATGAGAGCTTCAGTCAAATATG
>NW_013670188.1:58211-64529 GCF_000517525.1 Limulus polyphemus
AAACCCACCCCACCGCCAAATCTTAGGCTACTCTTTTAGCAACGAAGAGTAGGATTGTCCGTCACATTATAACGCTTCCACGGCTGAAATGGCGAGCAATTTAGCAGTGATAAACTAGAGAGAAGGCAATTAGTCAACACAACCCACCGCCAAATCTTAGGCTACTCTTTTAGCAACGAAGAGTAGGATTGTCCGTCACATTATAACGCCTTCCACGGCTGAAATGGCGAGCATGTTCGGTGACGACGATTCGAACCCGCGACCAGCAGATCGCGAATCGAGCGCCCTAGCCGCCAGGCAGATCCAGTGCTGTCGTGACGTCAGTAAAACGTGCGCATGCCATGATTCACAAAAATAATTATGCACTCTATAGGCTACAACGCACTATGACATAGTTGTTACTGTTAATTTGGGTTTTATTTATTCTTGAAACAGAACACTTTCTGGGGAACCTGCGGAAGTACATCTAGTTTAATATTTTAATGTAGATGTTTGTGTGGTAGTGGAAGCTAATCACGATGATGATGCAATATATTTAGAAAGTCCTTAAAGCTAAGGCATCCGTAGGATTTCGACATTTCGCACAGTGTGTAGGAACAAAAGTACGATATAAGTACGAGAATTAGTGAAGCAGTGAATGAATGAGTAGTTAATGATTACTCAGTTAGTGACTGAGTTCAGTGTTATTAGGGAGAGTTATCTTGTCCATTCAGTTACGGCTAGCCGAGGAATTCTATAAGTAAGATTAAAAATTAGACGTACGTAAAATTAGGGCTACTTTATTGTCACTCTCGCCCCCCCCCCCCAGTGACCCAGCGGCGTGTCTGCGGACTTACAACGCTAGAATCCGGGTTTAGATACCCGTGTGTCGCTATGTGCTTAACTACAAACAAAATTGTCGCCCTCTAATGGCTCACTGTTTGTCGGTTTATAACACTAAAAACTCTTGTGTCAAAGTGAACGTAGCCTGTTGCATATGTTACTGAAGAAATAAATTTATTCGTTATTATTGTCACGTGGTCTGGAATTGGTATTATTTTAACCAAATAATCTAAAAGAACCCGTCGAACGATAGAATGCGTTACAACAGTTTATTCCGTGTTGCATTGTGAGGTACAGTGTCTATAAGTGCAACGGTTTTATGTTTAATTAGGTTTGAAGTTGTCTATTTCGCATATAAAGGCAACGGTCTTCAATTTAATTAGATTTAAATTTGTCCATTTTGTATATCCCCTTGTATTTAAACAAAATTAACTGTTTCTTGAATAAAAAAAATACTGTATTCAAATTTGTGAAATTAGTTGCACTCAAGAATTAAAACGATGTACCAGAATCACCATTCGTTTATTTTTAATGGGTGGTTTTCGCTAGTAGCAAGCTTATGACTTAACTTACCACGTATATTAAGCCTTTGGTGACAGGATATTCTCCTGAACAAGGTTAGGTTTCTTTTCTTTTTAATGGTCAAGGGAGTGATAATTAAAAAAAAAAATGCACAGTGGGCTTTCTGCGCTGTATACAACTTGAAGGAGTGGTAATGATATTTTTTGTTTGTTTGTTTAACTCAGTTCACGTAAGAAAACAAGAACGTTCACGATATTACTGTAGCTAACTAAAATATTTTCATAAATCGTACACTTTTTTATGTTACGCTGTTTAGTAAAAAAATAGTTAAATTTATATATATTATAAAGTTAGTTGTATTAATCAAACGTGGTTTTTGGTTTTGAAACAAATGTTTAACAAAACAGGCGAATATCAGTGTATCGCGTTAATATATAATGACAATTTTTTTTTTTATTGTTACTAAACCAATTTATGTAATTTTTAACCGACGATCCGAAAACTGAAGAGGGCGATACCGCCCACCTGACTTCCGCTAGTCAGTTCGTGGTACGGTGGTATTGTGCAGCGCACCCGTTATTGCGTGGGAAGACAAAATTGTTAGTGCTTCCGGTTTAAATATCACATTTCTTATAGGATTTGGTTCTACTTTCACTGCATGACGTATCAGTCTAGCAGATTTTTAAAGCTAAAGCAAAATTAGGTCAAGTAATGCATAACTAATTGAAGCGAAGGAAATTTATCCCAATATGAAAACTAGGCTTAGATCCATACATAAATATATATATAAACACACATACGTCTCTTTTAAAATGGATAAATAAAGATAAGTTACTTAAAAAAGTTACTACGTGCATTTATAGCTTTCTGTTTGAGACATACACAGTTTTTGGTTTGTTTATTTGTTGTTAAGCGCAAAGCTTTGCAATGGGCTGTCTGTCTTATGCCCACATCGGGTATCGAAGCCCGCTTTTTAGCGTTATAAGCACTCTAAACCACTGAGGGGGAAACACTGTCTTTGAATCGATCACATACAGTCATAGCGTATGTAAAAAATACAGATAGAACCTTACACAAATTATCATAATAGTCTAATTAATTTAAAAAAAAAAACATGTTCAGCGACAGTTGTAAGTAATAAAAGATCCACTCCCAGTGTAAGTAAGATAGTTAAGGAACCCAACGTACAATCACTCCCAGTGTAAGTAAGATAGTTAAGGAACCCAACGTACAAGGCAAGTGGGTGTTTTTAATTAACTCCTACTCCCAGTGTAAGTAAGATAGTTAAGGAACCCAACGTACAAGGCAAGTGGGTGTTTTTAATTAACTCCTACTCCAAGTGTAAGTAAGATAGTTAAGGAACCCAACGTACAATCACTCCCAGTGTAAGTAAGATAGTTAAGGAACCCAACGTACAATCACTCCCAGTGTAAGTAAGATAGTTAAGGAACCCAACGTACAATCACTCCCAGTGTAAGTAAGATAGTTAAGGAACCCAACGTACAATCACTCCCAGTGTAAGTAAGATAGTTAAGGAACCCAACGTACAAGGCAAGTGGGTGTTTTTAATTAACTACTCTTGAGAGGTCAGGCGGATACAACAATTGTTGTTCTTTCTTGCATTTTGAAAAAGTATTTCTAATATTCAGTTGTTTTTCAGAATTTGTTGAACGTGCTGGAGGGATTTTCAAATTTTTATAAGGTTAAAAAAATAAGATAAAAAAATATATTTATTACTAGTCCTGATGAAGCCACAATGGCGAAACGCTGGCTGAAATAAAAAGTTTTATTATTATTATATGGAGAGTAACGGTCGTTTTTTTTCTTCTAACTTTACTTGTAATACTTTTATTAACTAAAGAACTACCGGAACAAAAATAAAAAATAAATTATTAAAACTCGTTGGAAGGAAAAGGAATTAAATGCCCGAACGACTTTCATCGTCCCTCGTTCTTCGTGTTTTCAAGTTACTAGAATATAACCGATACACATTAAATGTCAGAAACCGACAAAAAAGTTAGTTCTGGTTTCTGACGTCACTGTACCATCAAGTTTGTGAAAGCACGCAACAATAGCCTACTACGTAAAAACACAAAACTACAATTAAACTGAAGTGAGACGTAAGATACATGGGCTACTCATATTAACTGCTGTTTTCCGGGTGTAAAATATCACTAAGTCTAAATAATATCACCATGTCTAGACGTTTACCATTTGTTAATATCACATCATCATAAAGAATGCACTTAATAAAAGCCTGTTTTGGAGTTATTCAGTTTGTGTGTGTGGTGGGTTAACATGAAGTTAGTTTTGTAAAATTAAATATCTTATTGTGTACATAACACACACGGAAATATACTGATGTATGTGTATGGGCTTGATACAATTACACAACTATGTGGGCCTAGCATGGCCAGGTGGATAAGGCGCTCGACTCGCAATCTGAGGGTCGTGGGTTCGAATCCCCGTCCCACCAAACATGCTCGCTCTTTCAGTCGTGGGGGCGTTATAATGTGATGGTCAATCCCACTATTCGTTGGTAAAAGAGTAGCCCAAGAGTTGGCGGTGGGTGGTGATGATGACTAGCTGCCTTCCCTCTAGTCTTACACTGCTAAATTAGGGACGGCTAGCGCAGATATCCCTCGTGTAGCTTTGCGCGAAATTCAAAAACAAACATAACTATGTTTCAAGTGGCTGCCAATACCACACCACATCCGATGTTTCAAGTGGCTGCCAATACCACACCATATCCGATGTTTCAAGTGGCTGCCAGGTTTTTAGAACTAATTCCTTATACTGAAATGCCTGGAGGAGCGTTACCATATTTCCAAAAATTCGTGTGTGTGTGTATTTTAACGGGAAAAAATATTGAATGGTTTTGTGACTACTTCTGTGTCAGACGATGTTCATAAACATACATAGATGCATATATATTTAAACCTAAAGCTGGTGGAATTGAAATCCATTTCTTTGTAACATTTTAACATAAGTTTAAATATATATATAGTTATTTTTACTTGAAGCTGTAGTTTTGACATAACAATACTTTTAACTCAACATTCCATAATAGTGACAACGCCCGGGCGTCAACGTTTTGTTCCTGTTAAAACCGTATTACTTCTTCTTTACGCACGATGTTATGTTACTGCGATTGAAAGCCAACATTCACAAAACTGTAATTCTTTTACTTTATATTCTGTAGTTCCTCTACTAAAATATTAATCACTAAGCACGGTAGTACTTAGTATCTAGGGGTGGGCCAAAAAAATAGCGGCCGCATTCAATTTGTTACTCTATGATGCTTACAAAGAACTGCTAAAGTTGAGTTATAGCCTTAATTGTCATTATTGAGTGTTTCACAACTTGTATGAAAGCAGCATTATTCGGTTCTTCTACTACACGTGTTTTTTGTTGGGAAATAATAAAAAGAAAAACTACTACTTATCAGTGAGTTCAATTTATAAGCATATATTATATCCATGTTTCATAAATAACAATTTCATTTATGGTCGCTAGATGACAGCACAAACTGTTCTCATATAACGACTGTTTGTGACTTCATTGCACAAACATGATATCTGCCAAAACAATATCAGTAAAAATAAATAAAGAATGATCTAAATTAATATTCAATGTATAAAGGAGATCAAGTATTTATCTAACTAACAGACCTGTGTACATGTTGTTGATGCATGAGTTTAAAAACACCAGTTTCTTAATTATTAAAACAATAAATTATATAGCGGTCTACTTTCCTTCAAAAGTTACCTAGTCCAACTCGTGACCTCTGTTCTCGTATTACCTTTTCTCCACTTCTTGTTCACCTACGGGTTCGTTATGTCCAGCGTTGCTTTCGTAGTCAAAATGTTATCTTTGCCACTGCACTTGAGAACCCTCTCCATCCTGCTCTGCGTGTCACACCTCCGCTGAAACATCTCTTGAACTTGTATACACTATCACTTCCTCCTGATGATCCCTAACATATTGACATTCCGCCGTCTGCCCTACCACGTTATATCTACTCTTCTGATTCGCCGATGATCTTTTCATTCATATGTTTCTGACTCTCGTTTTTCTCTCTTGTTTCACTGCGACATTCCTACATACACTTTCTCGCCTTTTTGCCCCACATTCGCCAGTTTTAGTCTCTCTCTCTTACTCACTCATCTTCTTCTCCTATTTATCTGACACATCCTCTGGCTGAAGAGAGGGTGTACACCTCTAGTAGCCAGCCCCAGTTTTAGTTCTCTCTCTCTTACTCACTCATCTTCTTCTCCTATTTATCTGACACATCCTCTGGCTGAAGAGAGGGTGTACACCTCTAGTAGCCAGCCAGTCTTGGACTGGAATGAAATACATCTCTTACTTATTTACTTCAAATTTTCAGTGGGGCCGAGTCTGGAGTCGATTGTACATACATGCAGTGAGTTGGGGGGGGAAGTTGGAAGGTGTGGATTCTTTAAATATCCCCTTGATGTAGGTTCAGCACTCCGGGGTATTTTACCGTCCTCTAGGAACCATTCCAGTTTTACTGGCCCTAAATGTATCCAAAATTAGAGAAACTGACAAAACTGTTATGATATATAACAATATACTATATTAAGATTGAATGATAAAAATATAACAAATGTTCGTTTATCAACTAACTTCAACGAAATTGTTTTTTTTAAAAAAGAGAGAAAACATGTAATAAAAAATTCCAAAAAATATTTCTGTACTTATTGGCATTACCATCCCTACATTATTCTTTATGTATGTAACATTTTTTTTATTACTTGTAACATATAATTTAAAACACAAAATTTCCTCAACCAAAATATTAATAACATACGAAAATTATATTAACATATACTATATCCAAGAGCCGTCTTCAGAGATTGGTTCCAAACATCGATAAATGTTACAGCAAATACAAAACGGTTTTTTTTTTTTTTTTGTAAATAAAAGTATGCTTTTACATTATTTTTATAAAAT
>NW_013670188.1:65290-65872 GCF_000517525.1 Limulus polyphemus
AATAATGTTTAATGTTGTTTTACTACCATTATTGTGGTTTAGTAATAATGTTTAATGTTGTTTTACTACCATTATTATGGTTTAGTAATAATGTTTAATGTTATTTTACTACCATTATTATGGTTTAGTAATAATGTTTAATGTTGTTTTACTACCATTATTATGGTTTAGTAATAATGTTTAATGTTGTTTTACTGCCATTATTATGGTTTAGTAATAATGTTGTAATAATGTTTAATGTTGTTTTACTACCATTATTTTGGTTTAGTAATAATGTTTAATGTTGTTTTACTACCATTATTATGGTTTAGTAATAATGTTTAATATTGTTTTACTGCCATTATTATGGTTTAGTAATAATGTTTAATGCTGTTTTACTACCATTATTATGGTTTAGTAATAATGTTTAATGCTGTTTTACTACCATTATTATGGTTTAGTAATAATGTTTAATGTTGTTTTACTACCATTATTATGGTTTAGTAATAATGCTTAATGTTGTTTTACTACCATTATTATGGTTTAGTAATAATGTTTAATGTTGTTTTACTACCATTATTATGGTTTAGTAATAATGTTTAA
>NW_013670188.1:66872-90137 GCF_000517525.1 Limulus polyphemus
GTTTAATGTTGTTTTACTGCCATTATTATGGTTTTGTAATAATGTTTAATGTTGTTTTACTGCCATTATTATGGTTTTGTAATAATGTTTAATGTTGTTTTACTGCCATTATTATGGTTTAGTAATAATGTTTAATGTTGTTTTACTACCATTATTATGATTTAGTAATAATGTATAATGTTGTTTTACTGTCATTATTATGGTTTAGTAATAATGTTTAATGTTGAGTTTTTTCATGACATGTACAAGGAAGAGTATTATTATTTTTTATTCTTTTCTGTGTAGTTAATAATTATGTACAAACTGTTGTTATTTAGGTACGGTAACAAAGAATACAAAATCTGCAGTATGGTAAACCGTTAAGATATACTGTTGCATTTAAAAGTTGAAACAAAACCAGAATTATTGTTAAATTAATTTTTCAGTACTGTTTTCAATAGGTAAAGCTATGTGCTTACTGACAAAGTCTGACTTCATGGAGAGAGCACCAAGAGCAGGAGATATAATGTACAACTGTTTTCACTTGCTCTTGAAACAATGCTTGAAAAACGCTAGTCAGCACACAAGATATCCCTACATCAACAACATCTCCACAGCTCTTTTAAGGGAGCAAGAGGCTAACAGTGATCCACGTAAGTTAGTAAAGATAGTAGTAATGTTAAACTTTCTATTAATACAGGAAATATCTTTTCATATAGATATGGTATTATGATGGATTTAGTATTGATAATATGCTAGTAAACACACAAATGAAAATCAAAGTTTCTGTTACTGCTATGACATGAAACTTTTCTTTATGTAGACTTGAGTGACTAGTGCTTTTTGTTTTGATGATAACTTAATGACAAAGGTCAATGATGTCACAATATTAATAAGCCTTACAAGGATTTTCCACAAGTTTCAAGGGCACTTGACGAAGTGCCACAAAAAAGTATTGTTAAAAAGTTATCTCTTTAGGTTTGGGAGATAGGTTGGCTCATTGGATAGACAACTGGCTAGATGGAAAAAAGCAGAATTGTTACAAATGGAGTTCAGTCAAACTGGAATAATGTCACAAATGGGGTACCTCAGGGCTCAGTCTTAGGACCTTTGCTCTTTTTGATTTACATCAATGACATAGATGAAGAAATGGTCAATAGATTATTTAAATTTGCTCTTGATATTACAATTATGGGTGTTGCTGGCTGTGAGGAGGATGCTGCTGCTTTACAAAAGTATTTGGACAAATAAATGTCAGATGACTTATTTGTAATAAATTCAAGGTATTGCATGTGGGACATCACAATCTGAATTATAAGTATACTTCGGATGGGAATAACTTTAATAGTGTCATGAAAGAATGGGATCTTGGTGTTCTGTTTCATCCGTTTCTTATGCCATCCAAGCAGTGTGATGTTGCTAGTGGCAGGGTAAATAGATTTTTTGGTTGTATTTACAGAAATATTGAATACATGGGTAAAGGGGTTATAATGTCATTGGTTAGGCCACACTTGGAGTATTGTGTTCAGTTTTGGGCTCCTTACCTTAGAAAGAACATTAAATTGTTGGAAAGGGTTCAGAGAAGGGTTACTAGAATGGTGCCTGGGGTGGAGGGTTCGTCATACAAATATGGTTTAAGATTGCTGAAGTTATTTTCTCTTGATAAAAGAAGAGTTAGAGGGGATCTGATTTAGGTGTTTAAGATTTTTAAGTGTTGATGCCTCATATTTTTTTCAAATTTAATGGTGAGAATGTTAGGACTAGGGTACACAAATATATAGTTTGGTAGGGTAAGAATCTTTTTCAGCTATCACATAGTAGTTGGCCCTTGGAATGGGTTGTCTGTGGATGTGGTATATGCAATTAATTTAGTGGAGTGTTTGGGAAAGTTTGATAAATGTTTGAATGATAAGGGCTGATTTTGAGTTTTTTGGTGTTTGGTTTAACTTAGTGGATAGGATTGCCCAGATGGACCCTTGTTGTCCTTTAATGTTATGTTAGTTGTAATATTTGTCTGAGAATTTAATTTATATGAATTTAGACCTAATGTTCTATTAACTTGAACTACTGCCAAGTGACGATTACCATTCATAATATTATCATTGAACTGCTGCCAAGTGACGATTACCATTCATGATATTATCATTGAACTGCTGCCAAGTGACGATTACCATTCATGATATTATCATTAATGATAATATCATGAATGGTAATCGTCACTTGGCAGTAGTTCCATTCAGTAATGGAAATATATATTTATATATGTATAACAAAAACATCACATAAGATATCATGTATGATTTAAACAAAGCATTTAATTGTTCTTTATTTATATACAGTTCACTTTTAAAGCTTTTCATTCCCTTAAAGTAATAAATTAATATTGCTTATCTTTTTCCAATATTTGTTTTCCCTAAAAGTCGTGAAATATAGTGAATATAAAACATAGATTTTCTCTTCTCTCCAAATACAGCTTTGATACGTTCAAATGCCAACATAACATCGCCTTGGCCAATCATTAGCAGTGACTTCCAGAACATGGGTCATGTCATTCATAACTCTAGTAACAGCATCTCAAACTTGATTGGAGAAGTGGACAATACTCTTACACAAAGCCCATCCCCGGGTAGCGATTCACTCAAGGAATCCCTCCAATCAACAAATCCCAGTTTTGATGGGTCTCAGAATGGTAAGTCTTAGAAACGACTGTTTAATAAACACACGAGGTAATATACAATAAACGGCTGAAATATTACAAAAATACTGAAAAAATGTGAGAAATAGAATAATATCTATGTTGTTTTTCCTAAAACTTGGACACATTTCATCGAAAGACTAATGTAAAAATTAAATCTGAGGATTTTCAAATTTAAATAGATGAGCCTGCATTAAGATAAAAAATATAGTTTTGTAACTGTTTGCAGCAATGACTGTGATAAAATATAAACGTATAACATCAGTTTTCCTTGAGCAGGCACAAACTCGGACATGATTACTGTACGAACACCATCGCCAAGAGAAATACCTTCTGCTATAAATAAGGACACCATTAAAAACAACCATGCTGAAAAAGACAGGTCTTTAGATAAAATAAGTATGTATATTCCTATTACAGTGATAAACTCAGTATATTCAATTTACAAGTTAAGTTCCTCCTAAAGAAGTAAATTGGAAAAGGTTTTCAATAAAACGTAACAAAGAAAATGTGAATATTTATAACTTGTTTTAGAATTATTCACTAGATACATGTTAAAGCTTGGAAGTAAACATATTTTTTCTTTGCAGCTAGAATTGTTAATGTGTTTGTAGGACCAGATGACTGTTTGTTTCGGACAAAATTAACATATCATCACATAGATACAAATGAAGCAGAAAAGAAAGTGCAGGGAAAGGAAAGTGAAAGAAATCCTGGCTCATGGACTACCCTCCCTAACGATACGACGTGCACATTTTGTGGACAAATTTGTCACTTAAGGATCAGATTTCTAAAACACCTTAAAATTCACCAATGAGGCGTGGTAGAGATCATCCTTGAATCAAGAGACTGCCGATGACAACGGTTGATGTGGAAAGATGTTACAACAAAATAGTAGTGGAACAAAAGATTGAGCATGGTGACTGGGTATGGTTATGGCATGTGCTTGCCACGTATAAACAACTCGGGTCTGGCTGGATCGATCTGTATCTCGTATGTTGGCAGCTCAGTAAGGTGAACTACAATTTGTAATGTTAGCATGATGCATGGAAAAGCATTGAACCCATCAACAAGTTAAAGCTCTATATCACTGCTATACTGCTGGAAGCTCTAGAGGTTAATGATTATCAAAGTAAAAAAAGAGTTTCTAGTCTTTGTTCTAATAATTTGGTTCTAAAAGGTTTTTGTGGTTATATTAGCATTCATTATTTTGAGTAAAAGATATTTATTGAGTAACATGCGTATGAGCCTTTCCTGGAGAGCTGTGTAAGTTGGAAACCTACCACGTTGATAAATTCTTCAAAATCTACAATTCTGTCCCAGGCTGAGGAAGCATCACGTTATATAATTAAAAATCTATTCTGTAATACCTTCCCAGAACAAATAGCACTGATCATTCCCATTTGAAACTAAGCAAGATTGTTCAGTGATGAGTCATGTGATATGCAAATTTTTACTGTTGGAGTCAATGTCCACAAATGTCCATTTGGTACTAGACCTTGGGGCTGAGAAATCCATCAGAATTACATGTAGCTTCTCATTTGTGTTCAATGAAAATACTGCCAAGTCCACACAGTTCTTCCTGGATTGTTGAGTGTAGTCAAATTTTCTCCCCACTCCAACAGTCACGAGAGTTATTATACCAACATCTTGTTGTGTGATAATGAAGATTACATTATTTTGTGTTACACCCATCTGTATTTGTTTCACATTTCCTTTTAAGCTTCCTGTACCGAAGATTGAGTATAGTATATTAAAATAATTTTGGAGCCTCACCTCATCATTATAGTCCACATTGCCATGTTTGGTCATATTCTGTCTGACAACTGTGCATCTTGACAGTAATCCTTCATTGTAGTTTCCATTGCAAAAGGCTCTGCTGTATATCCAAAGCATACCACTTCTCCATAATTTATCTAGTGTACAAGGATGGTGGTTTGCCAGCACTTATTTCAAGTCCAAGTCCACAGAAATCCATAGACACTGTTAAATGGCTTGGCCAGTATCCCTTCATTTGGAATAGCATGAATATCTACTTCATTTTCCAGCTGCCTGATGTATTCACCAGTTGAATGTAAGTTATAACTGGAAGCCTTCTTTTGGTGAATTCATACACTGTTGGTCTCATTTCCTGATGGAGATCCTTCTTGATTATGTTGCATTCTGTTGCCAAGGGCATATGGACAGCTTCTGTCACTGACTTTTGTATTCATAGATTTTCACTTGTTACAAGATGCCACACTTTGCTGATAAGGCTGAGGTATGACTTGTTGCAGGTTTCTTTCTCAATAGTCCTGGTGCCTCAAGTTCGTATTCCTTTGTTTTCCAATGCCATTAAGTACAAGGGATATCTCCATCTTGGAAATTCTAAAGCTTCAATTTGAACCAATATTTGTGATGTGTATATTTTGCTTCTGAAGGCATTGTTACATACCCTTCCCAAAAGCATTGAATTTTTGATGGCATCATGCTACTATGAAATGCTAAACAAAGTTAAAATGTAGTTATGATACATTCCATTCTACTATGACTATATCAGATGTGATTGTCATGTGACTTGCTGATCTGCATATTCAATATTGTTTTAATATAATGCACTCAACCCTCTGTATTGCATTGTTGTAACTTTCCTGTTACCACACGAACAGGTATAGCTAAAACTAAGGAATATAAATCTTGAAACACAAGCTGCTATATATAGTTTGTGAAATGAAGACTTGTTGTTTGTGGGCTTTCCAGCAAAGATAGTCAAGGGCTGTATGCACTAGCTGGCCCTAATTTTGAAGATAGTCGAGAGCTGTCTGCACTAGCTGGCCCTAATTTTGAAGATAGTCTAGGGCTGTCTGCATTAAAGTAATAAGCAAGCATAATAGACATCTTACAGCCCTAAATGTAATATCACATTTAAATGCAATCAAAGAAATGCCAGTGTTCATTCCACCGTTACATCCACTGATCTAAACGTCTACATAGTATTGCAAAAACTAGGAACAGACTATTGGTTAGCAGGCCAGGAAGGTTCAAAATCTGAGCCAATGATATGCCACCTTACATACTTCACACTTTAAGATGTGGGCACATTATTTACATGACAGTGAATCTACTGTTTCCACAAAAGTATTAGTGTAAACTGATTGTCTTCTCTCTGGTTAGCAATCCTAGATTAGAGATAACTATACTTGATCCCTAAGATTATTGGCCTGGCTGTTTAGCCTAGGTGTCACTTAAGGTACTAATCAGGATTAAAATCTATATATAAATATATCATAGTACTGTCTGTTGTCTGTCCATGTAACTACTTCACAGGGAGTGGATGGGTTTTCACCAAAATTGGTATGGAGGTTCATTAGGTCCATGCGGGGGTACATACAAATTTTCAGTTTCGCATTTTGTGGTTTTTATGGGTGTTTTTTCAATTACATATTAGGGAAGGAACTTTTCATGTCCTAAGATAACCTTTCATTAATCATGAATTTACATAACTTCTGTCCAGGGGACGGGTACTCCAGCTAGTAACAAATATCATATAAAAACTATTTTTAAAAGCTATGAATAAAACCAAAAAGTCAGAAATAGGGAAAAGAATATGAAAACCGAAGTACTGAAGGTTTTGTTTGTTTTATTTAAACATTGACTGTCTGTACTCTGTCCACCATGGCTATCAGAATCTGAGTATTAGTGTTGTAAGCATGCAGACTTACTTCTGAGCCACTGGGGGGGGACACTAACAAAGAATAAAGACAAAATGCTGAACTACTATAGACAAATGAATGTATGTTTGAACTTTTTGGCTCATACAGCTTTATAAAACATATCACTATATTTATCATTACTATAAAAACGTAGTTATATACATGTTTTTATTTTAATTTTATGTGCAAAAAATATGTCTACTTCCAAACTTTTGAACATAACTTTCAAATAATGTATTTCATTCAATGAAGTTGTTATAAATATTCTTAAAAACAAGTGATCTTTACACACACATACATATAAATATATGTCAAATTTAGTTTCAGAACTGACTGCTTTTAAATGTTTATAATACAAACTGTAATTTAAAATGGTGGTTTTTTTGTTAAACGAGGTACTCATAAAGATCACTAAAAATGCTGAATTTTTTTATCACATCTAATTTCAGATATTGTTTCAAGTACTTTTTGTTGTTAAGTATAAATTAAGTATATAAAGATCAAAGAAATAAAACAAAAAGAAAAAAAATCTAAAATAGGTTAATGTCTTAAAGGGTGGTATTCAGGATTTTATTAGTTAATTATTTTTTTACGATCAAGTTTTCATTTCATTTTTGCAGTTTGAACGAGTTACTTCATATATATTTTTCAACTTTTACATAACTGAATAATTTTCACAGATGTACGTCTGCTTTGGTCATTTCTCCAAGAATTACTTAATGATCCAGAACAGCGATACCATCACTGTATAGCATGGAAAGACAAGATCAATGGAGTGTTTAAGATTGTCGATCCCAACCATCTAGCACGATTATGGGGAATGCAAAAAAATCACCTCAACATGAATTTTGACAAGATGTCTCGGGCACTCAGATATTACTACCGAGTAAAGATTCTAAAAAAGGAACCTGGAGAAAGACATTGTTACAGGTTACTGCATGCTTTTATATACAAAACCTCTTAGTGACACACACACACACATCAAGATTAAGTAATTTTATATGGTAGAAATGGCTTTGATATAAAATTTCAAATCTTTTATTGATAAGTTTATATAAACTGCATGCAAAACCATGCGTTTTAACCAGAGCAGTGTGAAATTAATAAATAAAAATGGACCTGTTTAGATTTCTTCATTTTTATATTCATTTTTTGTATTTGTGACTCACTACTGCCAGTTTTTATTTACCCGATTTTACAGTTGATGTAAGTTGATTAAGTTTATCCACAAACAAATATTAACATCCCATACTCAGTCACAAAGCACTGAATAACTTTCAGTCTGTTAACATAAAACTGTTTAAACTAGTACGACAATGCTTTACAAGATCTGATATTATTGTGACTGAGGTCAATTGTTCATGTCTCTTTGAAAGAAACCAACCTGTTAGAGAGATATATATAGTTTTTTTCTATGTTATCCAATGAGAGCTTGTTAAAAGTTTCTTATTTTGGAGCTCTATCCAAATTCTTATTATTCAAGTGATATTTTACATTTTATTACATTAAAGTAGATTATGTTTGATATTTCGATAAAGGTGAAACAAAAATTGTGTTTGTTTGTAGGATTAT
Organism: Limulus polyphemus; assembly: GCF_000517525.1. Taxonomy (NCBI): domain Eukaryota; kingdom Metazoa; phylum Arthropoda; class Merostomata; order Xiphosura; family Limulidae; genus Limulus; species Limulus polyphemus. The sequence continues at coordinate 74,811 of NW_013670188.1, forward strand.
TCTAAACAAATAAAAAGATTTATGTATTTTTTTAAAAAAAACAACAAATTAAATATATATCTTTGTTTTTCTAAACAGATTTCTACGGCCCCCTGGTGAATTACGGCACTGTAAACAGAGGTCGCTACTGATCAAAGATGCAATTAATGCTACATCACCAATTATCAATCCTTCGGTTGCAGCTAATGATGCTGAAATGACAGTGTTAGACATGAGTATTAAGGAAGAGTGTTCTTTACCCTCCCAAGGAGAGTAAGTGTTTGCAAGATTTTGGAAAATTAAGCCTACAAGTATTTCCACGATTTTTTGTGGTAATAAAAAAGAAGTGCCTTTTGTATTTATGTCACATGACATTAGCATATGATGTACATGTGTTTAAGACACCTGAACTTAAAAGACAACAAAAGAGAGTCTTTTTTTTTTTAAATCTTAAACTAAGAGTTGTGATCTTATGGAAAAGAAACGTTACACGGAGATTAGATTTCAACATCTATGAAGACGTTATAGAAGCCATAAACAGAATAATGGTGAACTCCACATCCTGCATCCTCTGGCAGAAGGTACATCGCATCTGTTGTGTATTGACAGTTTTGTGTTGTAAAACCCACATTCATTCTGCTGGCTCTATATTTATCACCTTACTTTTGACATTTGTTCTGGATTATTCTTTATGAAACTCAACGGAAAACAAGTGACTTTAAAATGTAAACAGAAAGTTGTCTTGAGCGGGAAAAAATGTTAAGGTAATTTCTTGGTGGTTTTAAATGATATAACATTCCTTAAAGTGTGAATCAACTTTTTTACAAATAGTAAAAATGTATTTATTTTTCCCAGTGTACTAGCTATGTACGTACATAAACTCAGTTATACACTACAGATCTTGAAATTTAACAGTGATTGTCCATACTAAGAGAAAAAATACTGCATTTCCAAGTATTTTAAGTTTACTAATCTTGTGATTTTTCTGGTTGTTCAAATGACAATGGGTATAGCATATAATAAATAAAAGAGTAATTTATTAAAACTGTTAATCTGAAAACTCACCAGCTTAAGAGCAACAAACATTGTTAAAGTTAAAAGTTCAACTCCAGTTATATAGTGACATATTCTCTTTAAAAGTTCATCAACTCCAGTTATATAGTGACATATTCCCTTTAAAAGTTCATCAGCTCCAGTTATATGGTGACATATTCCCTTTAAAAGTTCATCAACTCCATTTATAGGTGACATATTCCCTTTAAAAGTTCATCAACTCCAGTTATAGGTGATATATTCCCTTTAAAAGTTCATCAACTCCAGTTATATGGTGACATATTCCCTTTAAAAGTTCATCAACTCCAGTTATATGGTGACATATTCCCTTTAAAAGTTCATCAACTCCATTTATAGGTGATATATTCCCTTTAAAAGTTCATCAATTCCAGTTATATGGTGACATATTCTCTTTAAAAGTTCATCAACTCCATTTATAGGTGATATATTCCCTTTAAAAGTTCACCAACTCCAGTTATATAGTGACATATTCTCTTTAAAAGTTCATCAACTCCAGTTATATAGTGACATATTCCCTTTGAAAGTTCAACTCCAGTTATATGGTGAAATATTCCCTTTGAAATTTCATCAACTCCAGTTATAGGTGACGTATTCCCTTTAAAAGTTCATCAACTCCAGTTATAGGTGACATATTCCCTTTAAAAGTTCATCAACTCCAGTTATATGGTGACATATTCCCTTTAAAAGTTCATCAACTCCAGTTATATGGTGACATATTCCCATTAGATGGGTTGCCAGTTTATCACAGGTTAACCAAAACCTTGTAGCTGGTACCCATTTTACAGCTGACAAGACTAAAACAAATTGGGGTAAAGTGTTTTGCCCAAGGGCACAGTGACTAGGTGGGAAGAAGAATCGAACTTGCAACCTTTCAATTATGAGTTTAAACCATTAACCACTAGGCCACACTGTTCCCTAACAAACAATGTGATGGTTATGGAGTTTTTAAGTGTTTTACACTCACAAAAAAGTAACCTATCATTCTATAGGTATTTGAAGAACTTGTGGCATTCTGCCACAATTTAATTCTTCGTATTTTTAGCCGACACTAGGCAGCTGATACATTCATAGTTGAACAGAGTTGTTTAAACATTTCTTCAAATGTTCATTAAAGCCGACATAAGATGCCTTTCTTGAACTTTTAAGGGTATTTAAAAAGATGAGTTCCCAAAAGTCTACAGAATAATGCCCTATTTCGTTATCTTGTGCTAACCTTTGTAAAAGACATGCAGTTTTATTTTCCTCATTTGTTGTTCAAAAAGCAACAAGAAAACAAATATATTTTGAAATCTGAATTTAATGCAACAACTATGGAATATTTTATTACTAAGTGGATTTTTAGTTGCTAATCAAACAATTTTGTGGTGATATTTTTTCATGCAAGATTAAAGTAAATTGAAATTTACTTTTTCACAATGGGGTAATTCTTTAATTTGATTTTATTTGCTAATTTTCTGGTAGTTTTTATTTAGCTAAGGGGAACTCTGGTGGGGAAAGACTTAACCAAATTCTAGTATCCAATATACTACAAATATGCTTTGCACTGCTTCTGTTTAATAAGGTAACTGGTTTCGTTGAAAATCACAGTAATGCTTGCTGATGGTTTTCCATATTAGCTAACAAGGATATCTACTAAAAACGTTTATCTGACATAATCGTATTGTTACAGAGAGCCTGATCCAGGTTTAAATACAGAGCATTAAATACTGTGAACTACCACAAAATTTACAGATCTGTAAACCAATTACTAAGTAATTTGTATTACAATACATTTCCACTTGTTTACTATCGAGACTATTTGTCTGTGAAAAGTTTAGATTTAAGGACATTAATCGTGTTATGAAGAGGGCCATATATGTGCTTTGTTAAGCTTTAATTACATCTACGAAGTTAAGAAAACTCTGTTGTACATATATATAATGTAAAAATTTATGTACATAAAATATTTTAATTGTATACTGTTCTTTTAATGGCAGCATACTTCTAAAATGTCCAATTAAAGTTTGATGAATTTGAATTTTATTGCAGTTCCATTTAATTTCTTTAAGGTTGCAGTAAGATAGATTTTTGAACATTGTAAAATACCTTGTTCTTTGTGATTTTGAAACTTTTAAAAACTGAAAAAAAAACCTAAACAGCAGCTATTACTACTACTTGTGATTATTTTCCATTTATATCAATTTATGAAAATATCAAGAAATTTTATTTTTATTTATTTTTGAATAACTTGTAACAACTCTGTGATCATCAATTGAATCAAAACAAATTTGTTGTATCTAACTTTATATGAAGAATTTGAATGCTTTGAAAACTGTCTTTTTCTTCAGAAGGAAAAAAAATAAAAATACATATTATTTTACATATTTTCTTCTCTTCTTTTAATTAAGACTGTGGTTCAATACATTAAACGTATCTCATTTTCTTAAAATAAAAGTACCAAGTACCCTGAAGAAGCTCGAATAGTTTTAGTGTTACATAGTAGTTTACTGTTTTGTACTTTTGAAAGATGAAAGACATTTTGATTTGAAAGTTTGATTTATTGTTAGTAATTAAGTATCACTGAGACACAGATTATCGTGGCAGTCAGTCCATGTGTACCAGAAGCCTAAAGCAGGCCAGTAACATCCAAAGATTTGATGCAGTACTGTTTATTTTCAGGACCAGATTTTGGTAGCATGAGACTTAGCTATGACAACGAACCAGAACAAACCTGATTGGAGTTAGTCCTTATGGTATAGCCTTTGAATGCCTTCTTGCATCACTCTGAAAACTACTTAGTTTTGAGGATAAGTATTCCAGATTTACTTGCCACATTTTATGTTTCACAACAAAACTATGCCAGCCAGCCATTTTGTCCTGTCTCTTCCCCTTTTTGCTGTGTGTGTATGACCACTTTCCACAGACACACGAATGCTTTGGTCATTTCTGATTGTCCACAAATGTTCAGTTGATACTAGACTTTGGGGTTGAGAAATTACCTTCACTTCTGCTGGTCATCTTTTTTGACAAGAATATATCTGGTAAAGTACAGTTACATTTATTCAAGGCAGTGGGTGAAGTAATATATACAAACCATTATTTATTTTGTTGTTATAATCATATGTGATATTAACTAATATCCTAATTCTACTAGTATGTCTCTCAGTGGGACAGGGGTAAGTTTGTTGACTTAAAGTGCTAAAATCTTGGGTTCAATTCTACCTGTTCAATCAGGTATGGTGAATGTTCGTTCTGGTCAGTTTGGACTACCAAACTTGGCAAGTATATGCTTTGTGATTTGTATTACCCATTCTGCTAAACCATCAGACTGGGAATGATAATACGTGTTCAACACACCTAACACAACTCGGAGAATAATTGGTTGTTGAAATTAGCTTAGCTCCACAATCCATGTAGATCACTCCCATTGCTATAAACTGTGTTATCTAGTGCTCTGTAAACACTCCATGTAGATCACTCCCATTGCTATAAACTGTGTTGTCTAGTGCTCTGTAAACACTCCATGTAGATCACTCCCATTGCTATAAACTGTGTTATCAAGTGCTCTGTAAACACTCCATGTAGATCACTCCCATTGCTATAAACTGTGTTATCTAGTGCTCTGTAAACACATTCGCTACATACTGAGTATCGACCAGTGGATAAGCCTTTGTCCACTTCATGATGAGTATGACCTCTCTCGGACCAGCAATATCCAGGGCTGTTATCTGTAAAGGAGAAACAATTTACTTCTGGAATTGACCCTGCCTCGGCCAGTTTTTCCTCTGAGTGGAACACATCATATTTTATTCACACCAGTACCAAATCTCTTGGTTCGATTTCGACCAAAAAACTGCCACTAAATATTAGTGTAAATGTGAGCAATACCTTGATGCCTTCCTGTTTTTGTGTTATGCAAGGTCTGGATAACCTGGGGACTATTAGTTGCAGAACAATCTGAGAATCAGTGACAGTGATGATAGAACATCCCTTCTTGTCCTCATAACTGACCATACAAGTGCCTTGGGTTATGTTGTGCATCCATGCTACATTACTCAGTTTCTGTTGGTCGAATTTGACTTTAATGCACTGCAAGAAGCACCCATACTAGATCCGGGTCCTTCAGTTGTTTTTCTGAGACTACCCAAAGTGTTAATTGTGGAAACCCTCCACTAGTGGAATCTCCTATTGCACGTGGTGTCCAGGATCAGGATATTCCACAAGATGACAGAGTCTCACCATATAGTGAGATAATGCATTTTTATTTCCATGTTGCAGGCTTGGGTGAGGAACTATGATGAACTCATATTCGTTACCCAACGTGTTATCAACCCTTATGAATTTTTAAAGTTCAGCAACCATTTCAGAAAAGCATAATCCACCTATACTTCTACCACAAAATTAGTGATGGTAGTTTTTTGTGAAGACGACAACAACAAGTAGTTATTTCTTTATCATACAGTGCTTACTTTCAGGAGTAAGGAGTGTAAGATTATTGCATGTGCTATTCCATTCTGCAACTGTTATAACAATAGGAATATACTCACTTGTCACGGGTGTGCTGATGCTAGAGCCTCCACTAAAGGTAGTTTTAGAAATCAGAATGCTTGTTCACATTATTTGCCCTATCTAAGTGTAAGATTATTGCATGTGCTATTCTATTCTGCAACTGTTATAACAATAGGAATATACTCAGTTGTCACGGGTGTGCTGATGCTCCACTAAAGGTAGTTTTAGAAATCAGAATGCTTGTTCACATTATTTGCCCTATCTAAGTGTAAGATTATTGCATGTGCTATTCTATTCTGCAACTGTTATAACAATAGGAATATACTCAGTTGTCACGGGTGTGCTGATGCTAGAGCCTCAACTAAAGGTAGTTCTAGAAATCAGAATGCTTGTTCACATTATTTGCCCTATCTAAGTTTTAGTGAGAGCAGACAATGATGCTGCTATCTTGAAGAAGTTGGCCAAAATATTTCGGTAATATGATGAAAACCAAGGAAATTGCAGATTTATTGCTTGGTGTAAAGTTGAGGCTAGTCTCTCACCCTTGCTATCTCAGAGATGTGTGCATGAGTGAGCATTTTCCTGGTTTCAGTTTCGAGTCTTCTTTCATATCTGCTGAAACGTCCTCGATGTATACCAGGCATCTCTTCCATTGGAGTCCCATCAGTGTAAGCTCCATTAGTCACTCTAAAGTATTGGGCACATGACACGGACCAAATGGCATGACATGAAAATCATTCAAGCTATCTCTCATGATAAAAGCAATGTTAGGTCTTTTCTCGCCATCCAACTCGACTTGCCATTATTTGGAGGCCAGATCTAAAATGTTGAACGAAAAGGAACCTTTCAATGCATCTAGACACTCATCTGTCCACAACAAAGGGAAGGTGCCAAAATGAGTTACATGTTCATCTGTATCAAATCAATACGGAATCTCCAATACCTATTTTTTTCATGACAGGTAACCAACTATTCTCTAACGGTTTTATGCTTATTCCTTTTAACACCCACTGTGTCTCCGTGCTGGTAAAGTCCTTAGTTCTCTAGGGAACTGGAATAGTGATTACTTGATCTTAGGTGTGTTAGTAACCATGGACTTGCTATAAGACACAGTGCAGTAGCTGAAACCCTAACGTTACTACTAGCCCTGGTAACTTCTACAATGCTTACCTCCCCAATAACCATTCCATCATAAAGCTGGATACTGATCATCCATAATTATAAAACAATACCAGGAAAGATAACTGCCTGAGCTAATGCATACTGCAGCACTTCAGAAAATGGCACAGATCTTCTTTTGTTGCACATCATGGGCAAAATCTGCTTAGTTTCACTCATAGGGACTTGTGATGTGGCCAAAGCATCAACCTTACTGAGACGTCACCAACTTTCTGAGCATGATGAAGTAGGTGTACTCAGGGACTATAACTCTAGAATGAGTGGTTCGTCTCTGGTCCAGGGCAGTAAATCAACAACTTACTCTCAGCAGCTCACCCAGACGCTTTGTTTGACTCCATATTTGTTTGTGATCCACGGTAACTATTTCAGAATACCTCTTGGATTGGATGTGCATTCTTCTACCCATGGTCTTGATCTCGTCAGCCATCCATGATTCTCTTTCATCAAGATTGACCTTCAGGGGCAATGTCTCCTCTGCTATTCTGGGTGCACGTGACATTGGCTGGTCTTCGTGAGTCAGAGGTGGCACAGATATTGCATCTTGCAATAACAAAATCAAAGAATTACAAAAGCACAACAATAAAGTCAAGAATGAAGTACTAAAAGACATCTATAATGTGTCGAAATATTATAATAACACATCGGAAGAAGAATAGAAAGAACTTAACGAGGTAGAGAGGAACATCAATGACAGAATAGAACATCTAGAAAATGAATTTGTAAATGCAAGGATCGAATCAACCACACCTCTCTTTGTATCTGCCCAAGAATTTCAACTTTAACACAATTAACTATAAAATATGGAGTATGAGAACTAATTTCTTATTCTACACCTGTTATCACTAATGCTGTACCACCCATGACAGCCACACCATCCTGGATACTCCAGTCATATCACTATCTCATCAAGTTCCAGCATTTATCAGGCTGCTTACAAAACCACCTGTCCATGATTGATAGGTACCATGGAAGACATAATAGGCTCAGTTTACAATAAATTCCACAGTGAATAGATGGAACAGCAACCTAGTTATCTTGCTGCTTATTAGAAAACAAACAGTTTTAACAACAACCTACTAGATGAGAGAAGAGAAAAATTAGAAGCTTCTCTACACCACGTATTATTTAAGGCTTTGACATCAAGGAAGGTGCATATTGGAAAATTTCTTAATTTGGAGACGTGAACGTGTACATCTAGGAAATCCCCACACACACTATACGACATTTACTCGCTTAGAGGTTATACTTCAAGTAAAAACAAATATGAGCAAACAGGGTGATGAAGAAAGAAGACCTGAACTGCAACAGAGCAGAATTGGGAAGAATAGGTGGCTTAAGCTGAAAGTAATCTGTTGAGATAATCATTGGAAGGACATGAGAACAGTTATCTTCAGCAAAGACTTCACTAGAGATAACTCAACCTGTTCGAGGGCCTGAATCTTCTATCGAAACCCCTAACAGAGTACCAACAGGAATACAAAAATCAGTAGATTCAATCAACCATCTATCTAAGCAGAACTCCCAAATAACAAGAAGTCATCTCATCTCCGTACCATAAGTCATGGAAGAGAAAATCACCAACAGTATTGGGTGACTGGATAGCTTAGACAATAAATATAATAATGATTTCATTTTGTTTAATTAATATAATTAATTTTAACATAAATATTAACATATTTAATAAATGATTTAGGGATGGTGATGTCAATTTATGAACAATGATTTTTGTTAATTGTTTTATTTGTTTGTTTTTGAATTTCGTGCAAAGCTACTCGAAGGCTATCGTACTAGTTGTCCCTAATATTTTAGTGATAAACCAGAGGGAAGGCAACTAGTCAACACCACCCACTGCCATCTCTTGGGCTACTTTTTTACCATTACATTATAACACCCCCTACGGCTGAAAGAGCGAGTATGTTCGAAGAAGGGATTCGAACTTGCGATCCTCAGATTGCGAGTGAAGCACCATAATTATCAGTCCATTCCAGGCAATATTAATTGTAAATAGTGACTTTATTACTAATAATGATATGTCGGCCTGGCATGACCAGGTGGTTATGGCTCGACTAGAGGGTCGAATCCCCATCCTGCCAAACATGGTTACCTTTCAGTCTTGGGGCGTTATAATGTGATGGTCATTCGCACTATTCGTTTGTCTTTTAGTAGCCCAAGATAGCCCTCGTGTAGTTTTGCGCGAAATTAAAAACAAACCAAAACAAACTAATGATGTAAGAGAAATTCTAATATACTTTTTGTTTATTTATGTATTATGATTGTTCAAGGGACTTTACAATCCAAGGAGGGGGCAGTGTTGTAGGTTATATTTTTAATATTTTAAGTTCAATATTTTATATTCTTTGCTAGAGGGAATTGTGGCATGATATACCGTGGGGTGTGTGATGCCTGGAAGTTTCCAGATGTGATGTGATATTTCTAATTTTCGCAAGATTTTGAGAAAAATAAATATTGTGATATATAAAACACGAGTGTCAGCTAGTTGATTAGTGAGCCAGTCAGTGCGTTATTTAGTGAATCTGTTATATATTATCAGTGGATTATTTAGTGTGTTCATCAGCCAGTTTTAAGTTGTGTAGTAGATACGAGATAGAATTTAATAGTTAAGTGACTGTTTAGTATTTCCGAGTTATAAATATCAATTAACGTAGCCCGTAGAACTTGTGCGTTATAATCAAAGAAATAAGTCACTCTAATTATCGTTAAATTTCAACTTTCTTCCTGCTTCAGAAGATAAATTAAATTGCTTTATTTCAATCTTATTTTCACCTCAACACAATGTCTTAATCACTACGTTTATCCTTTTGCATATTAGATTCACGAACTACTTGTTTTTGCGGAGTTTCTGCGGTAATGCGTGAAAGTATAACCTTGGAACTACCAAGGCGCATGAGCACACTACAACGCAGTAGGTCGTATCTTAGCAACACTATCACTCAACAGAGACTTAATTCTTTAGTAACTTAAACTGTTTATAGAACAAGTGTTGATACTCTTAACATGGTAAGTGAATTTATTAAAATTGGAACTTAAAACGTCGAAGTATGTTTGCTCTATAGTAACTTGCATTTATCGAATTTTAAGAAATTTTTCTATTTTTTTTTTTTGCTTTCGTGGTTGAGCACCTTCTATAATTAATTGCTTCAGATGTCACTGTTTATATGTTTATAATTTAGTAGGGGTAAATTAAGTTTATTTCTCCAAAAGGGGGTCGAAGGCCGCCTGGAGGAGTCACCTGTTTTAACCACTCGCACCTCTATACAGTAGTGTGTTGTCAGTCAGTAGACACTAAAATTATGTCACATAAAGGACGTTTAACGTTGCAGTTTTTACTGTTGTGAAGTAAATAAAACGTGCGCATGCCATGAATCACGAGAATAATTATGCACTCTGTAGGCTGCAACACAAAACTTCAAAAGCAAGAAAGAAAATATTTGTTACTCTTAATTTTGGTTTTATTTAACCTTGAAACAGAACACTTTCGGGGAACCTGTGAAAGCAGATCACACACTTTAAAGAAAATATTAAACTAGTTATTTGGACCATTAATTAGACCTCAACGGACTGTTCTCATATAAAAATGAAATTAAACAGAATGAAGGTACAGACTCGTCTGCAGGGGGGGGGGGGGGTTGCGATGGGTGCGAACGCACCCCCACCTTAATAACGGAAATTAATATATGTACATGCATTGTTAACACCCGTTAAATGCAGCGATCTCTGGCTCAGGAAGTAAACTTCGTAATAAGTAAGACAAGCTAGATTACCGTACTTTATAAAATTCATTTGTAAGGACGTGCATGATTGGTTGACTGTCACACAGTAATAGCGATGTCAAGGCAAAAATACACCTATTAGAATATTTCGCTGAAAGTGTTTATCTCTGGAAGCATTAGATTAGCGTAAAAAGTGCTGTCGACAGTCATGACAATGTCGTGTCCGTGTAGAATGACATATATTCTAAATAATAAATGTAGCTAGGCCTAGACGAAATCGATAGATCTGTTGTTACATAACATCACCATGTCTACTAAGCCACCTTACAAACGGTCGCCTCTTGGATGTCAGACCATAAAATATTGTTTCAGCAAACTTCATCGCACGTAGACTAGATCTCTAGGGTGTAGACTTATAGATCTAGGCCTAGTTCCAGTAAGGAACCCTCGAGGATAGAGCCCGAGATCATAGTTTCTAGATCTCTAGACTATCCAGATCTAGATGTAGGCCTACTAGATCCAGATGTAGGCGGCCCAGCATGGTCAGATGTTTAGGAAGCTCGACTCGCAATCTGAGGGTCGCGGGTTCGAATCCCCAACACACCAAACATGCTCGCTCTTTCAACCGTGGGGGCGTTATAATGTGACGGTCAGCCATACTATTCGTTGGTAAAAGAGTAGCCCAAGAGTTGGCAGTGAGTGGTGATGACTAGCTGCTTTTCCTCTAATTTTTCACTGCTAAATTAGAGACGGCTAGCGCAGATAACCCTCGTGTAGCTTTGCGCGAAATTCAAAACAAACAAACAAACCAGAAGTAGGCTTAGACTATATCTACTAGAATTTAATCTAGGCAGCCTGGCTAGATATAGCCTAATAGAGCGACTTTCTTTCAGTATAATTTAGGCTATATCACCGACTAGCTGGCCCAGTATAGACTGTTTCTTTAATGATTATTACGCAAAAAATATTAATTTTACAAAGAGTAGAGTCTTAGATGGAAACAAGAAAATCGTTTTTAAATAATGAGCCTTTTCAGGAAACATTAAAAAGTCGATCTGATGAATTTGTAACTCGATTTGCCAACTTACACCCACGCAGGATTGAGTTGGACAATCTACTTTCGTGAAAGGTCACAGAAACTAAAATATATGAAAGTTTACGTTTTTAGCATTTTTCTTGCCTATTTTTGCATGGACGTCATTGAAACTTTGTATAGATATTCTTGTTAATGAAATACTAACAGTTATGTAATATGAAGTGAGGTCAAGGTCACAGAAAAATAAAATTTTATATTTTTGGCCATTTTCCACATAGTTTTGATATCTAAATTTTCAAAAATATTCGGGGAAGGATGCCCCGGACCCCCCCCCCGTACGGGTGGTAGCTTCACTGCACTCGGCGACCAGAATACACTTGGGCAACCTCTCCCATAAAATCCTGCAGACGGGCTTGAGGTATGACAGAGGAAAGCTAGACAACGTTCTTTGTACGCTCCATTACAGGGTTCAAAGGTTTCCTTAAGATTCACAGAGGTGTACGCTCCGTTACAGGGTTCAAAGGTTTCCTTAAGATTCACAGAGGTGTACGCTCTGTTACAGGGTTCAAAGGTTTCCTTAAGATTCACAGAGGTGTACGCTCCGTTACAGGGTTCACAGGTTTCCTTAAGATTCACAGAGGCCTCCAATATCCCAGTTACTTCTATAACTACACCAAGGGAGATCTAAAACAAACGTTCATAAGATTTTAGCCACACTGTAAATCCAACAGCTATTGTGGTGAGTTTGAGAAAAGTCACCGAAGAAGTAAGAATCAGTGGAAGATTTGTGAATATGTGTGGTGTAAGGCTGACCTCGTCAATTTTGTGTAGTGTAAGACTGACCTCGTCAACTTTGTGTAGTGTAACTGACCTCGTCAATTCTGTGTAGTGTAAGACTGACCTTGTCAATTTTGTGTAGTGTAAGGCTGACCTCGTCAACCTTGTGTGGTGTAAAACTGACCTTGTCAACTTTGTGTAGTGTAAGACTGACCTTGTCAACTTTGTGTGGCGCAAGGCTGACCTTGTCAACTTTGTGTGGTGTAAGTCTGACCTCGTCAACTTTGTGTGGTGTAAGACTGACCTCGTCAACTTTGTGTAGTGTAACTGACCTCGTCAATTCTGTGTAGTGTAAGACTGACCTCGTCAATTTTGTGTAGTGTAAGGCTGACCTCGTCAACTTTGTGTAGTGTAACTGACCTCGTCAATTCTGTGGAGTGTAAGACTGACCTCGTCAATTTTGTGTAGTGTAAGGCTGACCTCGTCAACCTTGTGTGGTGTAAAACTGACCTTGTCAACTTTGTGTAGTGTAAGACTGACATTGTCAACCTTGTGTGGTGTAAGACTGACCTTGTCAACCTTGTGTGGTGTAAGACTGGTATAAGATCGTTAAATTGTATAAAGCGTGATTAAACTTAGTACTAAAAACTGAAAGACGATACATGTCCACGTGATCCTTCAGTTTGTATCACAAGTTTGTATCAAGTTTGTTCGTTGATGACTTATCACAAAGTACATTTAGAACCTCCAGTATATACGTTCAACAAATACGCCTGTTGCTGAATGTCTACACCTATTACTGGTGTCCCTCTCTTTCTCAGTCCACGATTTGTTATACCTAAAGAAATATGCCGTCATTTTCTAGAAACACGAACATTTCACGAGTTTTTCTTGATAAGTAGACGAGAGCTAAGTTACAACCTGTTTGCCAATAACACTGTGACCACTATCTTCTCGAATCAACACCTGAACACCAGTGATTTCTCATACTGACCTCATTGTAGCCTTTGGTACTAAGTTTGTTTATTTGTTGAGTTTCGCGCAAAGCTCTCGGGGGCTATCTTCGCAAGTCGTCCCTAATTTAGAAGGGACGGCAGCTAGTTAACATCACCCACCACCAACTTTTGGGATACTCTTTTTACCAACGAATAGTGAGATTTACTGTCACATTATAACGCCCCCACGGAGAAAAGGACGAGTATGTTCTGTGACAAAATTGGAACTTGCGACCCACAGATTTCGATGTGAATGCCTTCGATATTAAGATCCACCCACCGATTCCCCTGAGTATGCTTTATGGTACGTCTTTAGCATCTAATTCCAGCATCTCTAGACTCTAAAGTATAACGTATCAAACTCTTCTGTGTCTTTGGCTTCATTTGACATCAAGACAAACGTCTCGACTTTCTTTATTTCACCTGTGGTTTGCTGAATTACGCAGATTAGCGCCGATTCAAGAATTTCATCTTGTATAAACTTTAAAGAGTATTTTGCATTTTAATCGCGTTCATCCCGCGTTCATCCGCGTTCTTCTCTCACTTTAGCATAGGTTTCGTTCTAACAATTCAAAAAGTCAAAGGTCGATCTAAAACTTCCTTGCCTATGAGATAAACCAGTTTCTACGTGACATTTCAAAACCATCTTCGTCCCCGATCAAAGGCAACGTTATCCTATTATAACTCTTGACCATAAGCCCACAGGTAAATATTTTTTTTTTTTTGGTAAATCAGAAGCAAGGTGTTTCTCCATCCGTTCCCTGGGTTTTTAGCCACTTATTAAAATCAGTCCATCATGGGGAATCGAACTCCGGACTTTAGCCCGTAAACTTACCGCTGACCTACTGGGAGATTTAAACATCAATCGTAATCCCGTATAGCACACTTATGTGCAGTTCTTGAAAAACGGGCGTTTAAGGTGTTCTCATAACGATCATACATATTATACATATATATAATATACCGCGCATCTAGATTCACCGATTACCTTGATCACAAACCCGAAAAATGGACACGTATTTTGTACAAATGTTACTGGAATGAATAAATTAAAGTGAAATCTTCACATCCCCGTTCGAATCCCCGTCACACCAAACATGCCAACCTCCGCTTTTGCCTGGTCCCAAGTCCAGGATGAGAAAGGAGGAGGGTTGGGCGCGGGGCTAGCAACTCCACCCCGTAAAATCTAACCTGCTACAAGTAACTGCAACAACACCTTCCGTTGGCGAGGTGCTGTTATGCTCAACTGGGAGTTCACAGGATTAAAAAAAAAAAGAACCACGAGGAATGTTTTATAGCTCTGTTTAAAAAGTTGGTGTAGGATTAACATAAGAAGGGAGATTCAAAACTATTCGGTTCAAACACTTCTCAATGAGCCTCTTTTCTTGAATTATTGTTTATTAGATAATACAGGAAATGTGATAACAGTATCCGACATTGCAGATAACGAAAGAATTAGATAGAAAAATATAAGGTTAACCTTGCCGTCAGAATTACAGAATGATGAAAATGAAGAACGTTTAAAACGTTTAGTGACTGCGATTACAATACAGTTGTTAATACTATAGGATTAACTAATAATAGTTAAAATTTAACTACTAATGAACAAGGTAATACATCTAATTTAGAATCACCAGTAGGAAAACAGGACACTAAAACCTTGTACAGTAATTTAGTAAAAACAAAATAAAATAATTTTTGAATAATTATCATCCTAAATTTCCAAAAAGTATATGGAATATAATACATAGAAAAGTATATGGAATATAATACATAGAAAAGTATATGGAATATAATACATAGAAGTCGGACCGAGAAACGTGACGTGGATATACTTATGTATGATGTATTACCTAACCCACTATATGGAATATAATACATAGAAGTCGGGCCGAGAAACGTGACGTGGATATACTTATGTATGATGTATTACCTAACCCACTATATGGAATATAATACATAGAAGTCGGGCCGAGAAACGTGACGTGGATATACTTATGTATGATGTATTACCTAACCCACTATATGGAATATAATACATAGAAGTCGGGCCGAGAAACGTGACGTG
>NW_013670189.1:0-2170 GCF_000517525.1 Limulus polyphemus
CATAATAGAAATATCTTACTGGCAGTGACGACAGAATAGAAATAACTTACTGGCAGTGACGACAGAATAGAAATAACTTACTGGCAGTGACGACAGAATAGAAATATCTTACTGAAAATGACCACATAATAGAAATATCTTACTGGCAGTGACGACAGAATAGGGATATCTTACTGGCAGTGACGACAGAATAGAATAACTTACTGGCAGTGACGACAGAATAGAAATATCTTACTGAAAATGATCACAGAATAGAAATATCTTACTGGCAGTGACGACAGAATATGGATATCTTACTGGCAGTGACGACAGAATAGGAATAACTTACTGGCAGTGACGACAGAATAGAAATATTAATTGTGACCATTAACATTTCTCCTCTACAGCAGCGGTTCTCAACCTTTTGCATCTTACGTCCCATCAACCATATTGTCAAAAAGCCCTGGTTCCTCCATGATAAAACCAAAACCCCATTTTTTGTCAAGAAGAGTATTTTCACGTTTACATGCATTTTAGTATTTTATTAATCGTTAATAGAAATTTTAAAAATATTAAAAATTGCAATAATTTCGTTGAGAGTAAGTTTTATTTCTAATGTTGTAAAATATAATTCTATTTGCAGAAATAAAATAATAATTTAGTCATTAGTGAGATGTCTATGGTTGCGTTTCATTGACAAGCATGTCAATTCTTGGGGTAATGTTTGAAATGGCGACTGGAAGAGCTGCTTCGAGTTGAAGACATTTTCCTTCGTTTTTAAAGTTGCCATGGCAGAGAAGACTTGCTCACAAAGATACATGGACCAAAAGGGCAATAGTTTCTTAGTAACTTTTTCGCTAAGTTATGCATATTATGTCGTCACTACAAGTAAGATATTTCTATTCTGTCGTCACTGCCAGTAAGTTATTCCTATTCTGTCGTCACTGCCAGTAAGATATTCCTATTCTGTCGTCACTGCCAGTGAGATATTCCTATTCTGTGGTCACTGCCAGTAAGATATTTCTATTCTGTCGTCACTGCCAGTAAGATATTCTATTCTGTCGTCACTGCCAGTAAGTCCTGTGAAGAAGTGCAGGAGATTGAGATGGAGTTGGAAGAAGAAGATGTAGCAACACTCCTGTAGAGACATTGTAAATGATCTGTCCATACTACTAGTTTTAAAGTAGTGGAAACATTTTGTTCTAGCAACTATTCCAACTTTAAAACATTTTCTACGTGCTAGTTGTGAAAAAATAAATAAATAGCGAGAATCTTTTATCTTTGTTCACAGATTCGAACCAAATTAGCCGTGGTTGCCACCGGATGACATCGGGAAGTGGCAAATACCATGTAAATCAATGGTCACAGTAGGGCCGTTGTTAGCTGTTGTCCTATTTTTTTTTTATTCTCCTAATCTATAACAAGAGAATAAGATAGCTTTAGCTGTTTGTGTAACTATTATTTTATATTATTACGAAATGTTAAAAGGTCTAAAGAAGGAATCCATTCACTAACTCGAAAGGTAGTTGTAGTCTTTTCAATCCTTATTTGAAATGCAGATAAGTTCGTTGTTCCATCATTATTAAGCAAACGGTTTATATTATTACGAAATGTTAAAAGGTCTAAAAAAGGAATCCATTCACTAACTCGAAAGGTAGTTGTAGTCTTTTCAATCCTTATTTGAAATGCAGATAAATTCGTTGTTCCATCATTATTAAGCAAACGGTATACTAGAAGTTTATGTTATTAATGTAAAATGAAATATAGTGGTAGCTTTTAATTCTCTGCTCAAATTGACCCAGCTTTTGAGCAATGAGGCCATTGTTAATAAATGAGAATAATGATGTTTAATGCATTATAGTTGATCCATCTAGCATTAGATCATTGCGTGAGATGATGAACATTGAGCCCATTCTTTAATAACTTAAGCACAGATTCGTGCGTGTACTTTATGTGCTGTTGACAGGACGATTATCCAGCGAAATGCAATGATTTATTGACATATAACGACCGTTACTTTTGATCTTTAGCTCTGACATATTCGTGGCCATGTACTTCATCATCTCTTAAACGGATTTGTTTCGCCCGTTTTGACAGGCTGAATCAAATATAGCGTTCATAATAATAAGGTTAGAATAACGAAACACTGCTCTGATTATTACCATCCAACTCTACCAATACTTACTAAGTT
>NW_013670189.1:2970-3773 GCF_000517525.1 Limulus polyphemus
AACACTGCTCTCATTATTACCATCCAACTCTACCAATACTTACTAAGTTAACGAAACACTGCTCTGATTATTACCATCCAACTCTACCAATACTTACTAAGTTAACGAAACACTGCTCTGATTATTACCATCCAACTCTACCAATACTTACTAAGTTCTAAATATCAAAAAGTTGTATCGTTCAAAAGTCGTTGATGTTGTTTTTAATATTACTTAAGAGTATAGAAAGTAGAGATGTTATGTTAATTAAAACCTAATGATGTTGTATTTAACAGCACTTAGGAGTAAAGGAAATGAAGATGTTATGTTAATTAAGACTTAATGATGTTGTATTTAACAGCACTTAGGAGTAAAGGAAATGAAGATGTTATGTTAATTAAGACTCAATGATGTTGCCTTTAATAGCACTTTAGGGTAAATAAATTAAAATGTTATGTTAATTAAGACTCAATGATGTTGCCTTTAATATTACTAAAGAATAAAAAAATGGAGATGTTATGTTAATTAAGACTCAATGATGTTACCTTTAACAGCACTTAAGGGTAAATAAATTAAAATGTTATGTTAATTAAGACTCAATGATGTTGCCTTTAACAGCACTTAGGAGTAAAGGAAATGAAGATGTTATGTTAATTATAACTTAATGATGTTGCCTTTAATAGCACTTTAGGGTAAATAAATTAAAATGTTATGTTAATTAAGACTCAATGATGTTGCCTTTAATATTACTAAAGAATAAAAAAATGGAGATGTTATGTTAATTAAGACTCAATGATGTTACCTTTAATATTACTAAAGAATAA
>NW_013670189.1:4805-10619 GCF_000517525.1 Limulus polyphemus
TGCCTTTAACAGCACTTAAGGGTAAATAAATTAAAATGTTATGTTAATTAAGACTCAATGATGTTGCCTTTAATATTACTTAAGAATAAAAAAATGGAGATGTAATGTCAATTAAGACTTAATGATGTTGTATTTGACAGCACTTAAGGGTAAAGAAATTAAAATGTTATGTTAATCAAGACTCAATGATGTTGCTTTTAACAGTACTTAAAAGTTAAGAAAGTGATGTTATATTAAACATTATATTATATTATTATTTATAGAAAAATGTTACATTTAATTGATACGCTTACAATATAAAATCGGTTACTTTGGTAAAGAGAAACATAACATGGTGATATTTGAATCCCCCATTCGAAACTGAAACAACTATTAACCATAGATTATTCATTTCAACTTTTTTTTCTCCCCAATTTCTCAGGGACATCATTTGGTTTCACTTGGAGTTACCATGGAGACAAAGGTATGAATTCGATCTCAAAGTGAAAGATTTGCTTTCAGAATGAATTCTTTTTATCTTAATCCTTGTTATTGGTTATCAATTATCTGTCAAAAAATAGAAAATACAATAATATTTGATTATCATTTTCTCCTAATTTATAAAAATAAATAAAAGGTCTATGTATATATTCGATAAATAGTTTCAATTTACGAAAAGCAAATCTCACCATACCTAGTAAATAAAACAATAGGAAATCCTGCTCATGAATACATTTCGACTATTATCGTGAAATAGATGTACATGTATGTCACGACTCACCTTCTTAGAACAGGGAATGTTGTATACAAAGAACTAGCAAGATTTGCTGTTCTAGTAGTTTCCAAGGTGTATGCTTTTTTTTCTTTTCTTTTCCGAATGCAGCTACACCAAGCGGATGCGTGGCGTTAAACATAGGGGTGTTGTATTTCTTGGTTCAATTTTTCTCAACAATATAATTGTAAAATCGTGTGACGCTTTTTTTATTGGGTGAAAATGATCTAAAAAAACAAACCCGGTGGATTGCTAAAACTCACAAATAAAAGTTCGTGATGTTAATGCAACCACTAGGATTTTGGTTGGGGTCATAGGGGTCATCTTAAACAATAGGGGCGATATTCCACATGTTCCCCTTAACAAGAATTATTGTATAATTACTGAGGTGAATCTAACTGTAAATTTAGTATAAATAAATAAAAAAAAATTAAATGTGGCACGTGCCCTCTTTCCTCCCGTGTAGCCCCCCAGTGGCACAGCGGAATGTCTGCGGACTTTCAACGCTAGAATCCGGGTTTCGATACCCGTGGTGGGCAGAGCACAGATAGCCCATCGTGTAGCTTTGTGCTTAATTACAAACAAACAAACATCTTTCCGTGTAGCGAATCCTACACAAATTTATATGATTGGTTAAGATAATGCCAAATTCATTCACCGAAGAACCATCTTCTATCTTCGGACAAATAGAAAATTGATATAAAATATAAGGAGTGGGTAGAAGAAAGGCGTGATTAATAATTGATATAAAATATAAGGAGTGGCTAGAAGAAGGGCGTGATTAATAATTGATATAAAATATAAGGAGTGGCTAGAAGAAGGGCGTGATTAATAATTGCAGTATTTTCTATTAAAACTAATTAAAACTAATGAAGATAAGACAATTTACATAAATATTTAAAAAAATTTCAAAGGTTTTACAGCTTTGCAACGAATTAAAAATGCACCAGTTACAAGTTTTGAGTGAGGTAATTTTAGGGGAAACTTACTGTGGAAACAGTTAACAAACGTTAGCAATATAGCATTCATACCACCACTCTTATTGTACTCCCACATACCACCTGGTAAGGAAGAGTTCATACCACCACTTTTAATGTACTCCCACATACCATCTGGTAAGGAAGAGTTCATACCACCACTTTTAATGTACTCCCACATACCCTCGTCTTTGTTTTTAACTCACTGAATTAATGCGTAATTTGTAACACACAGTTGTTTATTGTATCCATTTTTATTTTTAGGGCTTGAGAATTGGCCCGAGACTTGCAAGGGGAACAAACAGTCACCAATCAATATCGAGAAAAACAAAGCCCAAACAAATAATAGTTTGGGAAGTATTACATTTGTTAATTACGACAAACCTTTGTATAAACCTTTCTTGGTGAATAATGGGCATTCAGGTAAGGCTTCATCATATGATTCTAGTTTGAAATCTGGTAGAATATATTACAATGTGATAAGATATTGCGTATTAATTAGTTACATGGGATCTTCAGCTTGCTCTGTTCTGTAAAATGCTGTGAACTCTATAAAGTTTGAATATCACGATTTATTCTTGTCATATATATATATATATTTATATTAGCCGTTTTATGGTAAAATACAGATTTGATTATTGAATTAACATAATGTCATATTATCTGACATTCCACGTCCATGCACAAAATAAGTTAGTCGATGAACACAAATTATGTGAAAAGTGTTTTATATATATATATAGAGAGAGAGATTAACATAAAATAAACTTCAGGGGAAAAAAAAGTTCTTATTCTCATGTTCAGTTCAGTTGAATATTGAGGAGAACGAGAATGTTCCGATGATCAAAGATGGAGGTTTGGAGGGAAATTACAAATTCCACAGCTCCATTTTCACTGGGGTAGTCAAGATTCAATAGGATCGGAGCATACCGTGGATAACAAGACCTATTCTATGGAAGTAAGTTACCTCTTCTGTATATCATCATTATTTGATGTTTTACATAATCTGTTTTCTTTCCAGGACTGAGACATTTAATAAGTAACAAGAGGTTTTTCACAGGAAACTATCGGAATATATTGGCTACATGTTCATACTATATCATAACCTAGATTAATTACTTAGCTTACGAGGCCTGGGTGTACACACATACATGCTAATAATTGGTGCGTGATATAATTTTCTCTGCTTATATTGTAAATACAGAACATTCGACCAAATTGTTAATTACCATTTATTTATGTATTTTGATTTGTTTTTTGTGCTATAACAGTTATGATCAGTTGCTTTCTACTCTCTCTTAATTAAACCGAATTAGACTCTACTTAAAGACAAAATTTTTTGATTTATATTTAGTTAAATATTTTGTTTTGGTAAATGCATATATGTATACAAATGTGAATGTCTATATACTAGATCACATTATGTAACAGTGACGTATACAATAACCTATCACTGTAATCTATATGCATGTTTTAAATTTGATTACATAGATGGCGCAAGCATCGAAATAGCTGCATCATTATTTGAACTAGCGCGCGCGCGTGTGTGTAGGGAGGGGAAGGGGGGGGAGAATCTATGCGTCAAATATATGTCTCGCGAATTCTCTATTCCGATTTTTATATTGTTCCATCAGTAAATGAAGTAAAAGCAAAAACTGGGAACAGCGTTGAACGATAGAAGTTTTGTACAGATTCTTTGGTGTCACAAAATGTTCATTAATCCTTCGTTTGCAGCTTGTGTAAATCTGTTTACCACTCCATGCGTAAAGATTCGCGAATTTTTGCGGCGGGCCATTCAAAAATGTTGCCACAAAATGCTTGCATCATATGATGTCAACCGCAGTTGAAGGGTTAAAGGACGATAAAAACACAAAACTTGTTATCCTGTGCAAGAGATCTTTTACAAAATGGACCATAATTTGGTATGATTAAAACCCCTATTTTAAATATGTTTGATTCAATCAATGCGTAGTTATCATTAGACTCCCCCCTCCCCCTCTATCTACAAGAGCTCATGTTCACAGTATCTTCTCGTGGATACTCATGTATTATAATATCTCTTCTTCTTCATCGGGATTCGGTCCCTGTTTTGGATCAGGTTCAGCGTTAATTTTTTCCTCCCTCTCAGGAATTGTTATTTTGTTTACACTCTTACTGAATCCTAGGTAATAACCCTTGAATTTTAAATAACATACCCTTTTTCGTGCCATGTCCAATTCATGGGGTAATATTAATTTGTATATTTTGACTAGCTTCACTTATGTATGGTCGCACTCTTAGTACACATCTGTTATAATAATAGACAGTTTTTGTCAGTCCCGAAAATGCACGTGCACCTTAGTATCTAAATACGCATGCGCACGCACTTTTTTCAACGGATGTAAATATACTTTAGTTGTCATTTTGTACAATAACATATTAAAAGCTTATCATAGTTTTTAAAAGTATCTAACTTAGGTCGTACAATAAGTTTATAAGTTCATTTATTGATAGGATTAAGTACGGTAAGATTTTGCCCTAACTTTTTTTACTAAAGCAAAAAACGTACACAAGTTATAGAGTCAACTTATCTCTCTTGAATAGAAGGCCATACGTAATAAAGGCTTAAATAATTTTAGGCCTAAGACAAGTGGACTTACAGATTATCCGTGTCTGCGATTAGAATTATTTTGTATTATTCTAGAAATCTTGTATTTAAAGAAGTACTGTTGAAATAAAGACACAACTTTGACCGCAACTGTTATTTTCCAGTAATACTAATATGAGCTGTTGTTTTTTAGATGCATCTTGTCCATTACAACTCCAAGTATTGTTCGGACGAGGCTAGTAAATATCCAGATGGCCTTGCTGTTGTGGCTGTACTATTTATTGTAAGTTATTACACCTACTTCAGCTATCTGTCTAGAGTAATATATCCGTGGGAAAAAAAAAGCCAGCACCCTATCCCTGTCTTTAACTAAAAGTCAGTTGACTCTTTATGGATATGTGTGTGTGTATATACAGGGTGCCCCAAAAAATGTACACACACATTTCGAATGCTCATATGACTATAGCAAATGAACCTAAATTCCAGCAAAATATCATTATTGAATATTTCATTCAACATTTTAACTGTACGTACACTGCTGCATCATTTGAGCTGCTCAAACTGGGCTCCATCACCATTCAAACAATCACGACAACTACGACGGAGTGCCTGACTTGCTGTTACACAATTCTCAACTCTGATTCGACGGAAAGCATTTGTGATCTGTTGCTATAATTCGGCAATGGTTTTGGTTTCATTTTTAGACATTCTCCAATATGATATGAAATCAAAATATTTAGAATCGATATACAGACGTTGCATAACTTAAAGGATTGGTAAATTTTTTGGGCCATCCTGTATTTATATCCATACACAGACTAAATGTATAGATCTCAAGTATTATCACAATTATTAACGACTTTACATGAGAGTATTCGCCGGTACGAAGAGTAGAAAGTCATTTGACAACTAACGATAGCCTAGCTTATTTGATGAATGATATTTACTTGCTTAGCTGCACGAGGAGTTATTCGGACATAACCGTTTTTAATATTAAACTGATAGACTAGAGGAAAGGCAGCTAATCAGAAGCACTCATCTCCAATTTTTTGGCTGTTCTTGTCTGATTCAACATTGGAATATGACCGTCACTCTTGTAGCACACCCACGTGGCCAAATCGCGGAGCGTGTTTTTGCGGCAACAGGTCGCGAGCCGTAAACCCTCAGAGTCATTGTTCGAACACGCTAGCCACTAAGCCTCTCATAGAAATCGTGTAATAAAAAATAAATTATGAGTAAGTAGAAATAATGCTAATTCGAAATGGTGTTATGAAGTTTTTTTTTTAACAGCAGTCGCAGGTTGAACATTCACGCCCTTTCAGCCGTGGGGCGCTAAGATGTGACAATTAATCCCATTTTTATTGATAAAAGAGTATCCTTTCGTTGGTCGGAGAGTAGGCCAAGAGTTGGCGGTGGGTGATGTTGACTAGCCGCAAACTCTCTAGTCTATCACTTGTAAATTAGTGACGGCTAATTCAGCCCTCGAGGAGCTTTGCGCG
>NW_013670189.1:11619-20151 GCF_000517525.1 Limulus polyphemus
GTAAATTAGTGACGGCTAATTCAGCCCTCGAGGAGCTTTGCGCGAAATTAAAAAAAAAAAAGACTAATTAGGAGCAGTGTAGTCAAAGTTTGATTACAGCTTCCTTAAGAAAAAGGCTGCCGTTTTTTTGGTTAATAAACGGAGTTTTGTTTTGTTTTAATAATTAGCTAGAAATATTTTACTTTGCGTAATTATCCAAATTAAACTTAAACCTAACGTTATGGACAATAAACAACTTCTCTTTACACCATTCGAAAAAAAAACAACAACAAAAAACGATCCATACGGTGGGGTCGTGCGTTATAAACGGTGGATGCTATTGACTGGCTTCTTGCCCTGTAGTCTACCCCCAGTGGCACAGCGGACTTACAACACTAGAATCCGGGTTTCGATACCCGTGGTGGGTAGAGCACAGATAGCCCATTGTGTAGCTTTATGCTTAATTACAAACAAACAAATAATCTTGCCCTGTAGTCCATCATTTTAAAATTAGGGACGGCTATGTGCAGATAGGCCTTTGCGTAGCTATAATCTTGCCCTGTAGTCCATCATTTTAAAATTAGGGACGGCTATGTACAGATAGGCCTTTGCGTAGCTATAATCTTGCCCTGTAGTCCATCATTTTAAAATTAGGGACGGCTATGTGCAGATAGGCCTTTGCGTAGCTATAATCTTGCCCTGTAGTCCATCATTTTAAAATTAGGGACGGCTATGTGCAGATAAGCCTTTGCGTAGCTATACGCGAATTTCAAAATAAACTTTTATATTTTAATTAAATGATAAGAGGATATTCGTTCACCGAACTGTGTGGCTTTACTCTTGCTTTTATAGAGTTGTGTCTTATTGTAATTTATATAAAGTATTTACTGTTTCGGAAACTTTAAGGTACGTCAATGTTTGCAGTCTCTAAAAATTGTTTTTACCACGACCTTTATATAGAAAAGAATGGATATTAAATGTTAAAATAAAATAAATATTCCGAAAACATATTTGAAGAGTTGAAAAACCGTTGTTTTATTAATTTGGGTAGAAAACAACATCAAGAGTCGTTTTTCAGCTTTTACTGATATCCTGAAGAATATCCGTCATGAAGGTAACACAACGGCCATGTCGGAGTACGAGTCTTCAGTAGACCTGACATTGAAATCCGTACTTCCACAACAGACTACACCCTTCTACAGATACAGTGGCTCTTTAACCACGCCCCCTTGCAGTGAAGTGATTTTGTGGACAGTACTTGCAGATCCGGTGAAAATTGGCAAAACAGAGGTTTGCTATTTTGATTGTCTTGCTCTGTCGTACTTACATTTAGTATTTTAGTAAAATAGACCCAGTATTAATTTTCTAACGACTTTATTCATTTATATAGGGCCTATTGGCGGTTGCACTGTATGTAGGGGCAATATCAATGTTGCCGAAATTATAGTATTGTTATGGCGTGTATCCTTTTTTTTTTACAAGTCGGCGAAGAATGATTAGAATTATGTTTGTCATAAGATATTAGTTGAAGGATATTTTACATTTTTAAACACTACATTCATTATCTAATCACTTAGGGATTTGTAGTCAATGAAAAGAGTGTATAATAATAATAATAACGTTTCCACCCAATTATATTTGTCATATCCATTGCTGACACGCGTTTCGCTCAATCCTGAATTGTTTAGAATTAAGCACAAAGCTACACAATGGGTTATCTGTGCTCTGCTCACCACGGGTATCGAAACCCAGTTTCTAGCGTTGTAAGCCCGCAGATATACCACTGTGCTCAATCCAGAACTCTTCAGATAAATAATGTTGTGTTTAAAAATGTAATAAGCCCACTACTGATGTCTTATGACAACTGTATTTGAAATTACAGTATTCTCAGTATTTCTCAATAAATATAGTTACGAGTTTTCTCTTATTTTTTTCTTTCTTCTTTGAAGAGTCAGTAATAAAGATAACTGCACGAAATGTAACAATTAAGCCAAGTTTTATATGACGTACCAGCCTGATTAAGGAAAACGTGTTAAAGTCGTTGTTAAATTCCATAAGTGCACAAAACACTATTGTATTTTAGCTATGTGTGATTGTCTTTTTCAAAGTTAAAGTGATGTCAGGATTGTAATAAGCAAAAGTTAGTTTTCGTCACCTACATGAAACTAATATCTATCTCTGATTTTTAAAGAACACAAATTAATGGGATGTTTGAATTCGTTTATCAACAGTTCTAGGTATTGTTTACATGTAATATGATAAATTACTACTTATCAAAACTGAAACCTGTTTCACATTACATGTAAAAAATAGTTAGAACTATTGATAAATTACTACTTATCAAAACTGAAACCTGTTTCATATTACATGAAAACAATACCTATAGCTGTTGATAAATTACTACTTATCAAAACTGAAACATATTTCATATTACATGTAAACAATACCTAGAACTGTTGATAAGTTACTACTTATCAAAACCTGAAACATGTTTCATATTACATGTAAACAATACCTAGAACTGTTGATAAATTACTACTTATCAAAACTGAAACCTGTTTCACATTACATGTAAAAAACAGTTAGAACTATTGATAAATTACTACTTATCAAAACTGAAACCTGTTTCATATTACATGAAAACAATACCTAGAACTGTTGAGAAATTACTACTTATCAAAACTGAAACCTATTTCATATTACATGTAAACAATACCTAGAACTGTTTATAAATTACTACTTATCAAAACTGAAAATTGTTTTCACAATTATGGTTACAGTTTTATTCTGGAAATATATGTAATAAAGCCTCGTCAAAATAATCTTTACTAAATTCAACTATGCCTGATATTCGCTTTTATATATTTAAACAGAGCATGAGTACGTTATATTAAAACAATTTTGAGCCTTGACATGTTGTTACAGTCCATTTCGCTACGTCCAATCATGCTTTATCTGTCAAACGTGCTCTTGACTATAGTCCTGCATCGTAGTTTCTGTTACAAAAGGCTCTGTCGTAAGGCTGTCATGTCCAAATAACACCACCCCCCTGCTTGTGTTCCTTAGTTCATCTAGTGTACGAAGATGACAGTGTTCTAGTCCCGTTTCAACAGTCCAATCACACAGAAATTCATATGCACTGAAGCTAATGACTTAACTGTTATGTCTTTGTAAGGAATACCATGAATACCTGTTTCACTGTCCAGCTTCTTAAGGTATGTAACGGTTAAATGGGAGGTATGACTGGAAGCCTTATTTTGGCGAATCCATTCCCCGTTGGCCTCGTTTCCAGATAGTGAACGTTCTTGATTATGTTGCATACTATTGCCTGGGGTAAGTGGACGGCTTTTCCCACTGACCTTTGTATCTCTTGGTTTTTACCTGTTACAAGATGCTTCACTTTGCTTACTATGACTGGGGTACGACTTGTTACAGGTCTCTTTCTGTGTGGTCCTGTGCTCATTCCGACGCAAAATATTCTTACACTCAGATCAAAAATATGTGTTCTTGCCTGATATTTCGAACTGACCTGCCCCCCAGTGGTACAGCGGTATGTCTGCGGACTTACAACGCTAGAATCCGGGTTTCGATACCCGTGGTGGGCAGAGCACAGATAGCCCTTGTGTAGCTTTGTGCATAATTAAAAACAAAAAACAAACGAACTGACCTTGTAGTTCATAGCATTAGAAAAGATAAGGAACGTACATCAACTTGGAGAGGTAAACTTTATGATTTACACGTTAACAATGGAGGTTCGATACCCGTGGTAGGCACAACTCATTATGTACCTTTGCGCTTAAACACAAACAAACTCGATATATCAAAGCTGTTTTGAAGACTTACTGACAGTTTTGAAAAGAATAGCGATTGAGAAAACTACGAGAAACTAAAAGCTGTGATCTTACGTTTAGAAGTAGTAGTCTTCATTCAAGAATGTCAAATAAATTAACAAAGACCGGATCTAATGTATTTAAAAGTAACTTGCATGTTAATTACAGCCTTTACAAATAACACTTTTTTTTTAAAAACTCTTATGTATACATTACTAACAAGGATGACTAATTCCTTTTTCAAACAATACAAGTTATTACATATGGCCACTTTTGTATGTACTTACAACTAACACAAAGGACACACAAAAAACGAAACTATCGGACATGAGCGAAATCCCCAGGTTACCGGAAACCTGAACTAACCGCTGGTTCAACTTCCTGATAGGTCGAAAGTTATCTACCAAACTACTTTCGTTTTGACCTTCTCCTGTCTTTAGCCTTCGAAATTCTTCTATCTGGAACAAAAATTATTTAGTTTCAAGGCACGCAATGATGAAAAAGTTTAACCTATATTCATTTCAATAGTTTATATTTTATTAACGAGAAAGAGGCTTTAAAATGTTTCATCAAGTTAGAATTACAAGCTGTTTGTCTTTTTTCATGTTAGACCTACTTTATATTCTTTGAAGCATTAATATTGTCTCGTGAGGTATGGTACATAGGAAGGAGTACGTTATATTAAAATAATTTTGAATATGTAAATATGACAACCACAGCCGAAATAAAGTCGCGAAACGGAACGTAACAAAACCATATTTTGACATTGTTTGGCGTTCATGGGTAGTGTGATGTCACCAAAAATTTATTCTTTTTAAGAAGAGTATAAAACAGGCTGAACCACTGGGGGCTCTTGAATGTGCTAAGCATTTAGATTATGACTTGTTTCAGATGTTCGCCCAGGGCTTACACAGTATCTGCGCTAATTATACACAGTTTCTATGATATCGTTGTTCATGATGACCTTGAACTCAATTCCCATTATTCGATTAGAATTGCCCACGGGTTGGCGGTGGGTGATGTTGAATAGCTGTCTTTCCTCTTGTCTATCAGCCCCAAAATATGGATGGCTTATGCCGATACTTCTTATGCAGCTTTGCCCGAATATCCGAAAGGAAGCAAACAAACTATTCAATATATGTCTCTAATGGTTTGTTTGTTTGTTTTGAATTTCGCGCAAAGCTACACGAGGGCTATCTGCGCTAGACGTCCCTAACTTAGCAGTGCAAGACTAGAGGGAAGGCAGCTAGTCATCACCACCCACCGCCAACTCTTGGGCTACTCTTTTGCCAACGAATAGTGGGATTGACCGTCACATTATGAGGCCCCCACGGCTGAAAGGGCGAGCAAGTTTGGTGGGACGGGGATTCGAACCCGCGACCCTCAGATTGCGAGTCGAGCGCCCTAACCACAAGACAGTGAATAATTTGTTTACAAAGCTACCCGAAGCCTATCTGCGCTGGCCGTCCATAATTTTGAAGTGATTGACTAGAGGGAAGGCAGCTAGTCAACAACATCCACCCCCTTTTCTTGGGCTATGGTTTGCTACATTGTAACGCCTCAACAGCTGAAAGGGCGAACATGTTCGGCGATGGGTTTCGATCTCGAAACCAGAATATTGCAAATCGAACGCCCTAACCACCAGAACATGCCAGGTCAACAGTGAAAAGAATATTCACATAATAAATTCACGTTTTAACATAGAAAACAGTATCGAAATGGTATGAAAAGTTGAAAGGTACAGTTTTAGTGTAATAAACCAAAACATCGTTTCTCTATTTACACATTAAATCACTGGTAAAGAGAAACAGAGAATAAATTAAAGGTGTGTGGGGGATCTCAGGTACTCAATCCCAAAGCAATTGGAGCCCGGCTAACACTTATCGTTCGCGACCAGTTTTTGGCATGGTGGTAATTATTCCTTTATACCTACTCTGGAAGATAAATATTAACTTCAACATTACGATTAGTTTAAACACCGATGTAACAATATGTTACAGAACATGTATTAGCAAATGTAATGAACTATGCATTCTTCCAATATAGATTAGCAATATAATCAATCAGTCTCCATTCATACAAGGTGCATTCCTCCAATATAGGTTAGCAATGTAATCAACCAGTGTCCATTCATACAAGGTGCATTCCTCCAATATAGGTTAGCAATATAATCAACCAGTCTCCATTCCTCCAATATACGTTAGCAATATAATCAACCAGTCTCCATTCATACAAGGTGCATTCCTCCAATATAGGTTAGCAATATAATCAACCAGTCTCCATTCCTCCAATATACGTTAGCAATATAATCAACCAGTCTCCATTCACACAAGGCCTGGCTCGACTCGCAATCTGAGGGTCGAGGGTTCGAATTCCCGTCACCGAACATGCTCGCCGACCTTTCAGTCGTGCGGGCGTTATAATGTTGCGGTCGATCCCACTGTTCGTTGGCAAAAGAGTTGGCGGTGGGTGTTGTTGTCTTCTAGTCTATCACTGCTAAATTAGCGAGGTTGGCGCAGATAGCAAGAAAGGCTTAATTAAAGTACGAGTCCAACTACATCCATCCGTCGTCCGCAGGCAGCTGCTGGTGGACAATGGGTATTGCAATACTGCATTAGTATTTTAATATTTGATATTGGATGGTTTAGCTTGATTTGAATTTAGCGCAAAGCTACACGAGGGCTATCTGTGTCAGTCACTGACTTTAGCATTATAAATTCTCAAGTTTACCGCTTAGCTATCGAGGAAAATGTAAAGGATAAAATTGTGATGTTTTCTTATTCAGGGTATAAGATCTTTAACCGTATCTCTCAGCTATTACTAGATAACGAAGTCAGGGCCTGCATATATTTTCCTATGGATGTCTATGTTGTTATTTCGTTTTCAGATACAATGATCTTAGATTTTTCTCAAAAAAGAAGAGAGAATAAAGAGAATGTTATTCCTAATAAGTTACAGTAGATGGCGTTTTATTCGAAATTGGTTTCATTTTACGAAGGGCGCGGGTTGGCCCTGTTATAGATCTGTGGATTTCCACAATGGTGAGCCTGGTTCGGACCCCTAACATACCTGAAAATACTTCTTGCTGCGGATGTGTTATAAGACAGACAGTCGACCCTGTATCATGGTTGGTAGGGTACTACTGACTGGCTCTCTTCCACCTGGTCAGTAGTTCAAAATTACAGACGACGGAGACAGCATTAGTAGCTTTTTCTCATAAATACATTTTACGAAACTGTCAAACAGTTATAATTATTTCTCTTATTCTAAGTTGAATTAATTATGAGCGTATACTCGTTTTTAACTGATGTAGCGTTTTGAATGTATAAGTCTAGAGAAATTGTATTTTATGTATTTGTGAATAAAAATTGATATTTCAGATGCTACATAAAGATAATTTTTTTCAATTCGTCCATATTATATGACAAAAAATCATCTTTCTAACGAGTAAACGTATCCTCTATTTTGAAAACAATTTAAATATCAGTATTAACTTAAAAGCAGAATTTACATGTTTAATCTCCAGCCTAGGTTATTGTACGAGTAAGCTCTTTTATACGGTGGCTCTGTTCATCTTTGGCTGTTGTTCAAATACATTAATTAAGATAATTTGAGTGGATGATTACGTCACACTCATGTTCCAATACATTTGACCTGAACCCCATCACGTGTGATTCACAGAACATAAAACTAAAGCGCTTGAGTATCATGTGTGATAGCTACTTTTACTTCATATGCAGCTGATGCTCGTGAACATGCCAATATGAACTGGTTGTTTTGGTTCAACGTATGAGATTAGAAGAGAGTTTTATATGAGCAATCGCATGTGACACTCAAAGCGCATGTGAATGATGACAGATTAAGTTATTTCATTCAAGTTATATATGATACTCAGTACTTTAGTTGCTAAGCCTCTCTACTCTCTCTTGATAATACTAGAAGTGTATCTTCCCATACCCACTTGTGTAAGTAGTTAAATAAACTTATTCGTGAAAACCATTAAATGACCTTAAACACGGAAAAACTTAAAGTTGCAGGCTCCTTCAGAGCAGAACAAATCTAATCATGTTCACAGCAATCACGAGTAATTTGATATCTACATTTGATGCATTCATTAAATTAAATGGAAAAAATCCTTAAATGTCTACGCAGGTATGCACACTGTTTTCGTTGTTATTTTGCTTTCAGATATAATGACCATACATTATTCTATAAATAAATAGAAGAAACATATTAATATTAATATTATTAATAAGTTGCAGTAGATAGGGGGTTATTTAAAAACGAGTTTCATTTTACGAAGGGCGCAGGTTGGCCCTGTAATAGAGCGTTAGTATGCACACCGTGTTTTGTTGTATCGTTAATAAGTATTGTTTTCACATGTCTAGTCTCCTTATTACGCACAGAACTTAATACTCACTTGGTTTTCAGATATAGATTAGTTCGTAGCTTTCCTGTTAGTCTCCTTATTACGCACACAGCTTAATACTCACTTGGTTTTCAGATATAAATTAGTTCGTAGCTTTCCTGTTAGTCTCCTTATTACGCACACAGCTTAATACTCACTTGGTTTTCAGATACAGATTATTTCGTAGCTTTCCTGTTAGTCTCCTTATTACGCACACAGCTTAATACTCACTTAGTTTTCAGATATAGATTATTTCGTAGCTTTCCTGTTAGTCTCCTTATTACGCACACAGCTTAATACTCACTTAGTTTTCAG
>NW_013670189.1:20907-22253 GCF_000517525.1 Limulus polyphemus
TATTCTCTGTTATATCAGCAATGTTTTTAATAATAATAAAAAACTCTTTAAGCAAAGGAGATTCTAAATTAAGAAATTAACAAATATTTTTTCTAGTTCTGTTGTCTATACATTTTATTTTATACGTTCAGTACATAAACTAACAACAATATTAGGTTATACTTTTGTTGCTAAGCAACACGACATAAAACCATTGTTGAAATGTAGTGTTACGAAAACGCACTGGCTTTTTTATATATTAGAAGTTGTTAATATAGCTGATTTTTACCAATAAGTATTCTATGAATACGCCACGAATTCATTTCATGAATGATCTGAATTTTGATTGGCTCACAAAGGAATTTACCGACGTTTGACTGTATCGACTGCACTTTTCTGTCTCTTTGTTGATCAAGCTTGATTTCGCAAAATTTATTTGTTTCAGTTAACTATGAAATGTGAGGTTAGGGTATACTATGGAGTAGGTGTGTTAGTACTTGACCCATCATTTTTAACGAGCTCTACGCTACTTTTATAATAAATATTAGAAATAAAACATGGTAATACCTTCCAAAAATTCATTCTTTACTTACAGAGATTTCGGAATTTTTTCAAATTCCATCATCAGCGTTAACCTCAAGAAGTTGATGCCCAACATTCTAACTACAAAAACTTCAGCTACTAAACGAAAAGTTTTTGATAAAACCAAAACTTTAGAAACAATACCAAATAGTAATGATATGATTTGAATAATAGTTTTGTGTTTACTTACTGATTATAAGCACTTTGTATAACAAGTTACAGTTTAGCCTTTCTAAAACCTATTACGTATTACAATTTCCAGTAGCCTAAAACTGAATTAAATTGTAACTTAGATGCAGTTAAATAAATGCCGAAATATCTCTAATTTATGATATTTGCCAACAAGATTGATACACACAGTTTTTTGTTTTATACAAATGTTTTTGTATACAAACAATAATACAATTTACAATCACAGTTATTACAAATAGTTATTACAAACAATGATTTATATACAAAAATTTTACAAACTTACAAGCAATATAAAGTATTATTTCTAGTCTGGGACTTCCTTGATGTCTTATCGAGGGTTCACGATGAACGAGTTAATTTCGAGTTGATGTAGGTACAATTCACTTCACAGGGAGATAGCTAGCTCTGTGAGCCTTGCTGATCACACGCTGATTACAGATCGAGTTGCTTTTACCGCTGAAGTTATATAATATATTCGTAAAAGTACTAATGTCCGATGTGAATCCACTGAAGTTAAATGGTTTATAATGTTCGAAATGTATAAATATTCCTGGTCAAATATCTGAAGTTTCTCGATTAATAAGCGTTATTCA
>NW_013670189.1:22408-27265 GCF_000517525.1 Limulus polyphemus
CACAATTATAGCTTCCGAGGTTTATAGTATACCAACTATAGCAAACCAATAATCGAGACTGTTTTTTTGGCGCGTCGCGTTGGTTATATTTATAGGCGTGTGGAGAGGTTCTCGAAATTTCAGTTTTACGTAACATTACTGACGCTGACACTAGCGTTTAGGTACATACATATGTTGTTGATTCCTACACCGAGAATTTTCTACAACTTTAGATAATAGGCGGAGTTTCGCAATACATATTTAACAATATAAGTTCTATACATTTCTAAATATAGATTTAATTTTAACAAACATCGATATTAAAATAAATATATAATAATAAATCCGTCACAAACCTTGCAAAAAAAAAGGTTGACACCAATCTTCCTAAAAATGTAACTAAACCTCTAGTTTAACATAAAAACAATAATAGCATTGAAAAAGCTCAAATAAAAAACAGAGAACTGAAAATTCTCCGCAAAAATTAATTTAACCTTCGTCGCAACCTTACAAGTTTAACTACCCCTGAAGATTACAACTTACTCTCGTAATTAATACAAAATAGCACCTACTGTAAAGGCTTAACTATCAAACTAAATGTGGACAGAAAGCTAGAAGAACATTATCTGTCAGCACAATCTAAAAAAACAAACAGAACCAGACATTGTAAAGATCAATATAATCAACCTCGTTAATTCTCAACTCAGTGAATTTCAAACCGTAGCCCTAAATAGAGGTCTTAACTACGCAGTAACTCCTATTATCATCCCAGTGTTAGATTTAAAAACTAGATTTGAAGACCTTTCCAGGAAAGCAATAATACAATCAAATCACAAGTCCAATCAACAGCAACTAATCCCCGCTTGACAACAAAGAATCACCGGAAATATTCAACATTCCAAAAAAAAACAAGAACAACTAAAGAAGAAATGTTCCTACCAAAAATAGGTCCGTTAAAAAACTTCTTACATGAGTTTAGTGAAGAATTGAATACTAAACAAAAGGAAGTTTGTAAAACAAAATTTGACATCAGCAGAAAGAAAAGGCCTAAAACTTCTTAGAAACAGCGAAGACATTGTCATCTAAAAAGCTGATAAAGGAAACTCTATCGTGATCCTACCAATCAAACAGTATGATTCGTTAATTGTAAATATATTAAATGATGCGTCTACATTTACTTAGTCAAACATTAAACTCAAGCCTACATACAATAACAATAAAGCATACTGCTCAAAATACTATTAAAAGAAAAAATATTACTTTTAAGCATTATAATTTTTTTCCATACAAAACCAGCAAAAACACCAAAAATATTCGGTCTACCGAAAGTTCTAAAACACAAGCTCAGTTATGTTTTTTTATAACTCTTTAATCTACAACTTTGGTAAATGCTTCAACTGTATTTTGGAGCCCTATGTTTCCAAAACAGGCACCCATTTAAAAATAACTTCACAACTCCTACAACACTTACATAGGTTAGACATTAACGCCATTATATATAGTTTTGATGTCATAGACTGTTCCTTCAAACCCCTTATCACGAGGCAATACAACTTACTGCAGAAATTATTTTATGAGACCCCAAAAAGATAAGCAACATAAAACAGGAATACTTAATCGAACCCCCCGTCACATCAAACATGCTCGCCCTTTTAGCCGTGGGGGCGTTATAACGTGACGGTCAATCCCACTATTCGTTGGTAAAAGAGAAGCCCAAGAGTTGGCGGTGGGTGGTGATGACTAGCTGCCTTCCCTCTAGTCTTACACTGCTAAATTAGGGACGGCTAGCGCAGATAGCCCTCGTGTAGCTTTGCGCGAAATTCAAAACAAACAAACCTTATTACTGTCACTACACAAACTATTGACGAATTTGAGAAAGACAAGACATGTTTAACAAACAAACTACAAAAAATACTACACAAGAGAACGGAAACCTAATCACTTGCATAATTCCATGAAAAGAAAATATTAGGCGTACATCTATCAGAAATATGGAAAATACTAACAGATTTAACTTAACGACTACATTTATTTTCACTACTGGAATAAACATTAAATACGTTAAGAAAATTATACAACGAACCCATCCCGCCATACTGACACACGAACCTTACATTAATGGAACAAAAACCAGAGAAGTCTTATCAATAAAATCAAACAATCCCACAATTAGCAAATACCCAGGCACATCTCTGTATGTCTTTTATCGTTATTTCCCCAGACATTCCTAATCTTATGGAAATCTTTCGCACATCATATTTCCAATATTCATATTTGTTCACATTTTTATTTGTATTTTCTTTTCAGCAATAAATATATAATCAGTCAATTCATGCTTCAGTATAAGTAACTATTATAGATTCTCTAATTTAAATATTGTTACGACA
Organism: Limulus polyphemus; assembly: GCF_000517525.1. Taxonomy (NCBI): domain Eukaryota; kingdom Metazoa; phylum Arthropoda; class Merostomata; order Xiphosura; family Limulidae; genus Limulus; species Limulus polyphemus. Next base: position 24,775 of record NW_013670189.1, read on the forward strand.
GCGGAAATCACGCGACGCTGGGAGCATGAGCGCTGGAGTTTCTAGAAGTTTCTGGAGTTTCTTATCGAGGAACCCCGCGAATGTCCGAGTGTTTGCCAGGCGCCCTCTTTTTTAGTATATAAGCCCGGCAAATAAAGCCAGCGGGATATAGATATGCAGATTGAAGAGATAGATAATTGAGTCAAGTGAACAGTAGGCACCGTAAGAGATTTATAGCGTGTGTTATAACAGTAGTTAAGTTTAAAGTGACTGTGGAAATTCTGTGTATTACTAAAAAGTTGTATCAAGAAAGAATAAATTAGTTTTAATTAAGAAAGAACTTGTATCGCTGAAGTTCCTCGGAAAGAATTTATACCGGAAATTAACAAACGAGCAGATAGGCAACAATATATTGTAAAATTGTTGAATGTTGACTGAAGTAGAAAAAAAGCTTTAGCGTTAAAACTCGTATACTTAAGAATGCTTACATAAGTGATCGAAACGTCGCACTTGTTTTAAAAATATATTGTTCTTTAATGTAAAATGTGAAACTTGTAATAAAAAATATGATGGAATGTTCGTTAAAACGTATAGAAGACGTGTGTTTACTAATATTGTTCAAATAAAACATAAGAATGAAAGTACGGTTTTAAATTCCGAAACATTAAAAATTAACAGACCTAAAATATGTCAACAACAAAAAATCACGCAAATTGTAGATTTCTTCCCCCTATTCCTCTTAATTTGTCCATTTTTGGATTCAAAATCCGAGGTGTATAAAAACAGCATATCAGATCTGTCCCTCTCAAGTCACTTAGTACCATACATCATTTGGCTGAGCGATGAGAGACAACTTTCTCTGAAAAGCTATTTATGTACGTGTTATAATACTTTAAAAGTTATTGTTTAAATGCCGAAAGTTATCGAAGCAAAAAAAAAAATATTAGAAACTGATAGGCCTAAAATTTGTCATAAAAATTACGTAAACTGCATATTTTTTTTCACATTCCTCTTAGATTATACGTGATTTTTGTCATAAATTCTGTGTTTGTTGATTATAAAGAGAAGTCAAATATTCGTATAAACCACTGTAAAATGGAAAGGCTTTCTCTAATAAAGAGATCGTAACATATTGTCTCAAAGTCGAAAATTTTCAAGTTTGCAAGGAGGATGGGGTGGTTGTTATTCTCACCTTGTAGTCGAGTGCAAAATTTGTGTGGATTTGTTAGCTTATATCCGCCTCCAGCCGAAATTCCCATGTTGTTATGTACGTATATTTGAATGTGTATAGGTTTTCCTAATTCCAAGAACCTATGAAATCAGTTACACTATAACTGCTATATTCAGAGCCGACGAGGCCTTTCGCTGAATATTAGGTCTCATCAGGCCGGTTGGAATATGACAGACAGTAATGGTTGAGGTGCTATTTATATCATCAGTTCCATGAACCACAGCTGTTATAGAATAAACTAGATTAAGCAAATGGATTGTGATTATTATAAATGCATGCCATTTATAACTCAGAGTTAGTGTGAAATCAAGACATATTGATTTGATTACTGTTATTATTATGTTATTATACATTATTCTTATTCTTGAAAATTCCTAACTTACTAGATTATGAATGTAGTGTTTCAAAATGTTACAGATCTAATACTAAAATCTTATGACAAACATAAGTGTAAAACATTCTGCCACAAATTAAGCTACTTTTGGTATTTAAGTCAATATTTAGAATTGAAAACTTGTTTGAAACCAACACACTTTTACTCATCCCTATACACCCGTGGGTTGTAAATAAATACACTTATGGTAGCTGAAAAACTAATTATATTGGTAAAACTACGTCATGTTAAAATAAGAATTTCAGTTAGAAGCAGATATAAGTTGACTAATCCACCTGTGTATAAGATTACATAGTGACAACCACCCCCAACCTCATTGAAAAATGCAGAACTATCGACACCTGATCAACATATAAGGAAATCTTTATAAAGAAAATCACTCCATTTTCAGTTATCATCCAACACTAGGTAATAACATCAACTCGTCCCTTTTGTCATTAATCTAATAATTTTACAGTTTAATAATATTATTATCAAAGATGTAGTATTTTATACACATATTGTATTCTTTACTTATAATCTTTTCTCACAAATTAATAAGCATTTGTCTATTGCATGTATAGTCTTGTGAAAAATGTTTTTATATTCTGTAAAAAATATGATCATTATTATCAAGATGGAATACAAATACACTTAACACTGTCAAACAGAGAAATGCACGCTACATTAAACATCTACATATGTAATTTGTATAATAAGACAGGTTCTAGGGACATCATGAACGATTTATTAGAAAACAAATAATTTTATCAAACACGTGTAGAAAGATGTGTAGTTTAGTATTTCACCTATCACAACAAAACCTTACCAAACGATATATAATGACATAATATAACCTCAAATTAGTATAAATAGCATCTGTTAACTTATATCAGTTGATATTAAAC
>NW_013670189.1:28150-29706 GCF_000517525.1 Limulus polyphemus
ATTAGAAAAGCAAATAATTTTATCAAACACGTGTAGAAAGATGTGTAGTTTAGTATTTCACCTATCACAACAAAACCTTATCAAACGATATGTAATGTTATAATATAACATCAATTTAGTATAAATAGCATCTGTTAACTTATATCAGTTGATATTAAACATTCAGTAATTGGTTGGTTCTCCTCATACTCCAATAACCATCGCAAGGTGACGTGGTATGCTGTCGATGAGATTATTGATGTAATCCTCTGTATTTTTATCCCAACTTGTCACTAGAAAGCGCTGCAGCTCATATACAGTAGCTAATTTAGAGTCGTGGTTAGAAATTTTTCTACTAAGTTCTGACCAACAGTTCTCAATGGGATTACAATCTGGAGAGTTTGCTGACCATGGCAATCGCCCATATCTCATAATATCTATGCCCATAAGACATGCATAGAAACACTACTGAGTTATAATGGAAAAGCCAAGAGAAGCCATCTAACTACATCTATGTGGATAAAGGATATGGCAGGTAGTTTTGACAATCTTGACTTTAATGAAGGAATCAAAGACCAATACATAAATACCCGAGGTAGTCAAACTGTCGACCTGATTAGCCATTTACATTTGGACATCTTTTTGTAAAACAAGTTATTGCCAAATGGTGTTCCTTTAAAACTATGCCTCATATGAAATAAATATGAATTTTGTATTTTGTTGAGTGATGAATCAGATTTCAAGGTTGTTCTACAACGTGTTTCCTTCTACCTTAGAAAAACAAAAACAGCCCTTCTGTCACATGCAAAAGCCTTTCAGAGAGGAACTGATAAATATTCTTTGAAATATATAGAGTGCAAATAATTTTCAATTCCCCATGGAAACTTACAAGGATCTATCAATAAATCATTTTTATGTCAAGTACCTACACGCCACGTTTATAGTGTTAAGTAATGCTTTACCAAATTGTATTTCTACTTGATGATTTCCATGTTTTACCAAGTTCAAGCGTGAATTGCCAGCAGATAGGTTGGTTGTAAGATCAAATACAAAGAGGGAGTATCTTTCCGAATATTCGTCATATCATGTATCAATTCCTTTATCTTAAAACTGTTTCCTGTTCCACTAAATAACGTTTCATAGCTTCATGCACACAGGTCAGCATCAAAATCGGGAAGGTATTTGTTTTCTGTCCACATTGATTGCCGCAAAATTGATACTGCAATGTTTAAAATTGTATGGGTTTTTCTTCCAAGATTCATTAAATGCATCATTATCAACACATCCTATAACAACCCTTACCTATATAAATCGACTAGTCCAGAAACATTATCACTGATATCCAAGAAGTAATGAACACCGTAGAGATCTATTCTATACCCAGAAACATCATCACTGATATCCAAGAAGTAATGAACACCGTAGAGATCTATTCTATACCCAGAAACATTATCACTGATATCCAAGAAGTAATGAACACCGTAGAGATCTATTCTATACCCAGAAACATCATCACTGATATCCAAGAAGTAATGAACACCGTAGAGATCTATTCTATACCCAGAAACATCATCACT
>NW_013670189.1:30561-33775 GCF_000517525.1 Limulus polyphemus
ATGTATGTTATTCATTTATTAATGTAATCAAATGATTTTTTTACATTTTCATGCTTACCATATATTTTAGGTACAAACCTCTCCACTAAGATATGTAGAATAGATATGGCATCTTCTATAATTCTTCTTCAATGTAAAATCGATATTATCTAATTCTAATACATAGGAAAATATTTCATAATAAGTTATGATCGTACAAAAAGAGTTAAATATGTTATTAAAACTTAAAATCTTGGTTTTTTCACGAAGCACCTATCAATCTCGGACGGAACATAAGTTTGAGAAACGCTGGTCTACATCAAGTACAGAAAACTGTCTGAACAAAGCGTTGATCTATTTCGAAAAATATTATACCAAAAACACACTCTTTTATACAAAACAAGTGTGTATGTGTGTTTTGACGAAGAAATGCTCAAAAAACTTATACAGACCAGAATAACAACTCACACACATATTTGTCCGATCATACGCTACCTTCCCTGTTACTACTCGGGCATTTACTCAATAACTACTCCATGCATACAGACAATAACATCAATATAGAACAGTATGCAAACATTTTGGCCAAGACTGTATTATCGTATACATTCCATTGCGTTGATACCTTTTAATTATGTTCTTCCTAACTTTTGGTTGTATCAAATACTTCTCGCTTAACAGCTAATTTTCACTATTATCATTATTATATTTTTTAGTTATAATGTTGTGAATCAACTTTTTGATTACTTAAAGATGTTTTTTAGTATTGATATTAATGTTTCTAATATTTATTTTATACACTCTGTTAATGATATGAAAATAGAACTCGATTGTGAATTGGCAAAATATAATAACTGGGTCTATACTTATAATAATCTTACAATATGGTTTAGTAATATTTTAGTTTATAAAGTTAGTAATTTCTATTGCAAAATAATTTTTAGCTTGGTCTGGCATTGCCTGGTGGTTAGGGCAATCTGCGGGTCGCGGGTTCAAATACCGTCCCCAAACATGCTTGCCCTTTCAGTCGTGGGGCATTATAATGTGACGGTCAATCCCACTATTCGTTGGGAAAGACTAGCCTAATAGTTGGTGGTGTAGATTAGCTGCCAGGACCACTTCAAAATTAGGAATGGCTAGTGCAGATAATAAAGCGAAACACTGAGTATTCAGTTAAAACAAAATAACGAATTTGGTATTATGAGGTCATTGATTTATAGTATTAAAAATATCCCCATTCGAGCAGTTTCAATGACATTTGTTAGATCTAAAGTATCTTACTGTCTGGCTATGACATAGCGCTTTAGACCATTTAAATATAATTGAGTTTTTATTTTTAAACGTGGTACAGACATAAGCCACTAAATAATATTGAACTATTAACTTTCCACGCACGTGTTTCTTTAGAACGTTTAAACAAACATAAAAGATACTCTTAAATAAAATGTATTTTAGATTATATTAAAAAAATCTACCTACCGCATAAAAATGTGTTGTGATGAATAAGGTATGTTTTTTTAACTTATCTATATTTATCGTGATGTAAACGAGCAAATTCAGTTTATCTTATTCCAACAGTTATCTTATGTTATGAAATTAAAATTAGGCCTGGCACAATGATTATTCTCAGTCTAAGCAGGCTAGGTTTAGCCTAAATTAATTCTAATTTCTAACGTTTCTTATAAGTTATAGGGTTAATATTTGTCTAGAATTACTATTGCAATTTAGACTGATCTATTATTGAGCTTGTTAATAAAAATCATTGTAGAACAATTTGTCAATGTAGTCTGACTTATAATTATAATAATTACTTAGGCCTACTGGAGGAGGGAGAGGAGAGCACGCCTAGTTAGACTATTTTGATTAGAAAATATTAGATCTAATGTTACATTTTACTTACCATAAAATATAATCTAAAAAAGGAAAAGGCTCATTCTACTGTTACGAAAATTATGATATGTTTAACATTTAAGTGTTTTGGATCCACAACTTGTCGAAATAATGAGCTAAAACAGAAGACAGCTTCTTTCTTTGCAGCCGCCTTTCCCACTTTTTAGCAATTTTTTTTTCTTTTCGATTATACAAACATTGTGACAGAACTGTGTGGGTAGTAACTAAATCTGATAACGAAACAAATAGAATATCTAACTTGAAATTTTATATTCCTCTTTTTTGTATAATAAGATTAATTTCAATGTGTTTTAGAGGATGGCGAACAACAAGTTATCAAGAGTATTCATGGCATATTTACGATTTAGAATCGCCTTTGGTATTATTGCCATTTTATTTACTGGTAAGTTTTAAGATTGTTATTTGTTTTTGAAAAATGGACGAAACTGGCATGATTTATTAAATATCAATATTCAAATCAATCTCATTAGATATAACAAGATAAATATTATAAACCCAGTGTGGAAGTTTATTTCTGAAGAGCTTCGTTGTTCTTTTCTGCTCTGTTTGTTGTTTTTTTTAACGATGATCTCAGAAAATCAATTTTGCAAAGTGTCAAATAAACCTTTTTCATACTTTCAACCTTAACGATAAATTCAGAATTAACGTAAAATACAAATACCTGTATAAAACACATTTGAATTTTTTAAACCAATTTATTTATTTATCTGAAATATGTAATATCCTTTCGGCGTTAAACTGGATGGTCTTTAGAAAAATCTAAGCGTAATTGTCTTCAACCTTTTGATAACTTGTTATATATTTCATTCTTCACTAAACCGATGTGTGATAAAGAATATAACATTTGTAATTAATCCAGCTTAACAAAGAGCATTCCTTGGTCACATAACTTATTAAAGCCAAATTACCAAAGCTAGGGTAAATACTAGGGGATAAACTCCTGCTTCGCGAATGATATATGTAGTGAGATTATATGATTGGTGAGACATTATTTATGAACAAATAAAAATTAAAAATGGATATAGATGGCATTAAATGTTCGAACCTCCTGCATACGAAGCGTGTGCTGTGCTATATGAGCCATAGCTCAAACAGTTTTTTCACATATGCAGCATTATTAAGTAGAATAATATATACGAGAAGGATGTATTAGGTCTTCAAGAAATTAATGTTGCTTTTTTTAGATGAAAAACCCGAACAACTTATATATATATATCAAAACAAAACATTTATTAAATGAAATAGCCTACATTCTTATCGATGATGCTTTCCCACCTTACAATCAGGTTGTTAATGCCCTGATTAAAGAAATCACTTGGCTTCG
>NW_013670189.1:34739-52516 GCF_000517525.1 Limulus polyphemus
CTTCCACATTTGTATACGTTTTCCCATTAAGATGGTGTTGCAGCGAACGAAACACATTGTCATCTGATGGTGCCATATCTATAGAATATGGTGGGTGTGAGAGAACTTCCCAACCCAACTCCACAATCTTGTGTTGCGTCAAACGTGCCACATGAAGAACACATTTCCGATTGACGAGTGAAGGGCATTTCTAATGAAGGGCTTGATACGTTCCAGTTGCTGACTATAGATCTCTGCATTGACATTTAGCTGTGGATCGAAGTGTTCGAAATGAATTACTCCTTTGATGTCCCACCAAATGCAAAGCATCACTTTCTGCGGATGGAGTCCAGGTTTTGGAGTCGGAAGTGTTTTTTGTTTTTGGTGTTTAATATTCGGATAGAGGATCCAATTTTCATCATCAGTGATAATTCTGTCCAAAAATGGTTCACGCGCATTACGTGCCAGAAGATACGAAGCAACGTTCACACGTTGGAAACGATGATCATCGGAGAGTTCGTGTGGCACCCAAACACCTCCTTTATAGAGTTTTCCCATATTCCTTAGATGTTTACATATTGTTTCATGAGAGACATGTAATTTCAGGGAAATTTCACGAGTGTGTTGCCTTGAGTAAGATTCAACAAGCGTCTTCAGAGCATCAATATCAATTCCTACATGTCTGCCCTTGCCATCACAGTTTTTAAGGCTAAATTCACCTGAACGAAATTTGCTGAACCATTGTTGACACTTACAAACTTTTGAAACATTTCCATAAACTTCTTTGATATTCTTTGTGGCTACAGAGGCGTTGTTTTGTTTCCCTTCTTGTATTCAAACAACATTACATGACGATGGTGTGTCTCCTCGTGTGCCATCACTATAAAGGATTAGAGTATACTAAACTTTACACATTATATGAGCTACACTAACGTAACGTTTAGGCAGTTCATTTAACTATTATATTTGATGTACTTTTTTGGGGGGAGGTTAACGAAAGTGTTCCAAAACGCGACCTTGACGACCTAATATGTTTTAAATAGATACGTGCTTTCAATAACGCTATTGTTGTGTTATGTAATTGAACGTAAATGAAATAAAACCTACTAAGCAGAATATGGAGTTGTCTTTATATTTAAAGTTAAAAGTGTTAAACATGGAATGACTATAAATGAAATGTATCTCTACACAACAATTTTTGTAAAACATCTTGTCTTTGTGGAAAATCGCTATATTTGACTAAAATATTGAGATTTTTTTCTTCATAGAACTGTTGATAAAGCGACATTATGAAATAGTGAATTTTAAAAAATATGGTATCAAGAACTATACTATTATGGTACAAGATTATAAACTGTCTTTGTATGTCTCTACTTAGCTTATTTTTATTTTTCCTTCCATAATGGTATAAACTCATTTTATTTCCAAGTAGACGCCAAGTCTACTACCACCAATAACTTTAAGCCTAATTTTCGATTTTTAGGCGCCTGTATTGAGATAGCAGAAAAAGTACAGTTTTGCCCAAAATGTTTGCTTTCTGTTCTATGTTGATGTTATTGTCTACATGCATGGAGTAGTTATTGAGTAAATGCCCAAGTAGTAACAGAAAAAGTAGCGTATGATTGGACAAACATGTACGAGTTATTATTCTGGTCTGTATAAGTTGTTTTGAGCATTATTCGTCAAAACATACATACACACCTGTTTTATATAAAATAGTGTGCTTTTGGTATAATATTTTTTGAAACAGATCAACGCTTTGTTCAGACAGTTTCTCTGTAGTTGGTGTAGAGTCATGCCTCATCACGTGCCAGACGTTATAGGGCATCAAATTGTTTGACTCTCCAGAAATGGTATGAAGCAAATAGACATTGCCAGAACAGTAGGGTACCCCCAGTGTACTGTAGCCAGAATCCTGAAACGTCATAGGACTATAGGAAACGTTGTTCTATGAAAGTCTACTGGTAGACGCAGAAAACTACTGCCCGAGATGGCCTTGTTTTGATTAGGTTAACACGTCAAGATCGAAAGAAGTCTTGCAACACCTTAGGACAGGAATGACTATAAACGAAATGTATCTCTACACAACAATTTTTGTAAAACATCTTGTAAGACGTCATTTAGCAGGAAGGACTATCTGCAAATCGATATTACCCAAAATTCACCGCCATCACCGTGTTATTTGGGCAAGACAGCATGGCAACTTAAAGTTAGTACATTGGTAACATGACTTGGACAAGACAGCATGCCAACTTAAAGTTAGTACATTGGTAACATGACTGGGCAAGACAGCATGCCAACTTAAAGTTCGTACATTTGTAACATGGCTTGGGCAAGACAGCATGCCAACTTAAAGTTCGTACATTGGTAACATGACTTGGGCAAGACAGCATGCCAACTTAAAGTTAGTACATTGGTAACATGTTATCTTTTCAGATGAGTCCTGCTTCCAGCTTGTTGAAGATAACGGTAGGTTTCGTGTTCGCCATTTGCCTGGAGAACAAATGAGGGAAGACTGTTTTTCCCACAGGAGGTGATGCAGTACATCTTTCAGCATCTTTTCATCATGGTGGAAAAACTACTCTTCATATTCTCCAGGGAAACGTCAATGGCGCATCCTACAAACATCACATGCTAGGAGAAGGTTTGGAAATAACTTTGTGTTCCAGAATGATAATGCCACTGGGCACAGTGTGCGCATTGTACAGGATTATGGACGTTATGTGATTGTGATGGCCAGCAAAGTTGGGCAGAACTGAGCCGGATAATTACTAACTGCGATCCTAAACTAGCTACTTTAGCTGAGTTGCAGCGCCTTCTAGTGACAAGTTGGGATGAAATCACATTGAATTACATCAATAACCTCATCGACAACATACCACGTCGCCTTGCAGAGATTATTAGAGTACGAGGAGGACCAACCAAGTACTGAATGTTTAACATTAACTGATATAAGGTTACAGACGCTATTTATAATAATTTAATGTAATAGTTTGTCATTATATATGATTTGATAAGGTTTTGTTGTGATTTTGCTTGTTTATAATTAAGCACAAAGTTACACAATGGGCTGTCCATGTTCTGCCGACCACGGGTATCAAAACCCGGTTTCTAGCGTTGTAAGTCCGCAGACATGCCGCTGTACCACTGGGAGAGGGGAGGCACTTGTTGTGATAGGTGAAATGCTCAACTACACATCTTTCTACAGGTGTCTGATAAAATTGTTTGCTGTTGTAATAAATCGTTCATGATATCCTTAGAATCTGTCTTATTATAGAAATTAGAAGTTTACTATAACATGCAGTTCTCAGTTTGACAGCCTAAGTGTATGTGTATTCCATCTTAATAATAATGATCTTATTTGTTACAAAATATGCACAACTGTATGATAGTTAAAAAAAGAGGATTTTTGAAAGTATGGTATCAAGAACTGTAAAAATCTGTTGTCTTCGTTTCTCGATAATTCACTTATTTTCCCTTTTCCTTTCCATAATTCATGAAGTATTTTTCTTTCTTTCTTTTTACTCTCCTCTAAAATATTAATAAAGCGTTTACTACCACTAAAAACGGAAATGGTGTAATATTTTATTCCCCTAGCGGGTAAACTCGTTCTTCGTGTATGAAGTATATTTAAACTTAATGCTAAATTGTCTATTTTTAGGTGCCTATATTGAGACAGTTGGAAACGTATAATAGTTCTAAAATAGTGAATTTAGAAAGTGCTATCAAGAAATCTCGTCAAGTTGTTGTTTGTTTTTTGTAAATTTCATGTGTGTGTATACGAGTCTAAATAGCATTTATGTATCATCTAAAACTTGTAATTATTTTCTTTCGCGCAATTTATTAGCTGTTGAGTATCGGAATTGCCGTAGATTATATAGCGGGTAAACTCGTGCTTCGCGTACAAAACATATTTAAACGTTTTCAGACGAGACCCTAAACGCATTTAAACTTTAGGCCTAACTGTCGGTTATTAGTCGCCTGTTGGAATTTGTATTGAGATGATATTGCGTTATTTATAAGCCACGGATTCCTGAGAGTATTTATTAATGACTTTCCTGTCATGTTATGTTAGTAAAAACCATTACATGCAAACAATGCAAGTAAAAACAAAAACATTCGGCAAATGAAACACATGGTGTACTTTTACCTTTCCTTTACATCGGCTCCCACTGGATAAGAGGTAAGTTCTTATAATCCTAAATCCGGGGCTCGATGCCCAACTGTAGACAGAGTGCAAATAATCTATTGTTTAGTTTTTAGCTAACGTAACAAACAATCTTTCAACATCAAGCAAATTTTGCAATGAATTTCGTTCTAAGATTATATATATCTACTAACACTAAAGGTATAAATAACCGTCATGTTCGAAGATTAACTCAGTATGTTATACCCCTTTCAGTAAGAACAGACGCACTGACTGAAGAAGAATTATGGAGTTATGACAGAACGGCCTATAACGGTAATATAAGTTCACGGAACGAAATATACATATATAAATACTGTAACTGAAATAATTCAGGAATAGTGTTTTAATATCAATAAGAAAAACCTACTTTGTTCGAGATTTTAACGTCCTTGTAGGTGTAAAATCTCCATTTTGCTGATAGTTGTTAGTCTAGTGATTTGTACAGTTTCAAAATCAACACTATCTACACCTTTTTCAGTTGTTAGATTTGTTTCTTTTTATAAACTCCACAAGATAACTGAAAACTTCGTAAATAAACATATTTGTTTCCTGAATATAAAAGGACAAAAACACGGGAAACAGAAACAGTTTAATTGTATGTTTTGACAATTCTTTGTTTTATTTGAATCTTATTTACCTGTTTGAATTATAAAGTGTTAATGGAAGAGAGACGAGCGCGACCCAGTGCTCCCCGCACTGTTGACGTTAGGTTCTGTGAATCGCACCCCCTATTACATGAAAAGTATTCCGTATTTTGACGATGTGGTGCATTATAAGAGTGACGGTCAAACCCACTATTTGGTGTAACAAGGGGAACTAAAAAGTTGGCAGTGGGTGATGTTGAGTAACTGTTTTCCCACTAGTCTATCACTTCAAAATTAGGGACGGCTATTAGTTTTGCGTGAAATTGAACAAACAAATAAAGCTAACAGATAAATAAATAAAAGAAAAGACTTACAATATATTTAGATAAATATTTGTCTCAGGTGAGACTTCTTTCCCTGTCTTGAAGTAGCACAATTACACTGAAAAGTATTTCTAAACGCATCAAAGCAGTAACAGATTCAGTATGTAAAATACAGAAAAACAACAACAGTGAAGTACATGTATATATTTGAGTAAGGAAAGAATTAAGCAGAAGGTAGATAAATAGAAATAAAATATATTATTTATTTCACTTCAAAATACATTGTTCATCATTTATTTTGTTATTAACATTGTATTATTTGACTATTAAACACTTACAATTAAGAACATTTATTAATTTTACGGTATGCGTGCCACTGGTAAGATGACAATATAAGGAGTATTTTTTAGCCAATGGAATTTGCTTTAAATAAAACTTTTTTTTAATCCATACGATTTGAACTTGCATATCCTTTAACTTGTACTTAGTGGATAACTTTAACGTTACAGTGATTCTTCCATATGCATGTACGTGGTTTACTCTTGGTTAAGAAACACTCAACACGTATTAACGTTCAATATATTATGAAATTATTTCGTTATTAAAAAGTAAATATTTATTCAGAGGAACATAAGTCATGAAAAGTTGAGATTTATCTTGAGTTATGCCGATTTACACTTTCATCTTTTAACTTAAAAAGGAACCAGCATCTTTAACATCCCTCTATTGTAAGAATTAACACTTGTTTTAAATGGTTTTAACGTAGATTACTGTATAGTCAAGGTGGTTCATTGGTTGTTTTTTCTCTCTGTACACGGTATTTCATAACTGAGCCAAGATTGGTCGTTAACATATAAGTTGGAGAATATTTTCCCTGTCAAATGTTTTTGCAGCAAGTATACAGAGTGTAAGGAATTATCAATATTATTTTTATGTATCGTGTTAATCTTACATTCTTATGTGTAAAACGATCATTCTGACAATCCTTCTGATTGGTTATTATAACTGTTAAAGGTCCAGATAATTGGAAATTAATGTTTCCATCTTGTGAAGGTGATAACCAATCGCCCATCAACATCGACATTGAACAAACCCGCATGAGTTCAGAACTTGGACCGTTAGTTTTTCACAATTTTGAGAAACCGTTTGTGAACTCCGTTCTATGTAATAGCGAATACACAGGCAAGTTCCTTTTATACGACTTTGATATTTACTTAGCGTATAAAATGCACTAAAAAATACAAATTATTTATGTAACTTCTTTCTTACAAGTATGTATGTTAGTAACAGTGGTGGTAAATTAAAATGTTTAACTTAAGGCCTTTAGTTAGTTAGTTAAATTACTCTGTGCTTTTGCAAGACCTTTCACCTTTACCTTTTAACATCATTAGAGCCATTGCGTCACATATTTTTGTCCTAGTAACCATTACAACCCACGTAATTTAAACGTATTTGTTTTAATCACGGTATGAGACGTTGACATTCTGTTTCAAGTTTTACGCCATTTCAAACACACCTTTACAGTACGGTGGAGTTATTTCAAACACACCTTTACAGTACGGTGGAGTTATTTCAAACACACCTTTACAGTACGGTGGAGTTATTTCAAACACCTCTTTACAGTACGGTGGAGTTATTTCAAACACCTCTTTACAGTACGGTGGAGTTATTTCAAACACACCTTTACAGTACGGTGGAGTTATTTCAAACACACCTTTACAGTACGGTGGAGTTATTTCAAACACACCTTTACAGTACGGTGGAGTTATTTCAAACACATCTTTACAGTACGGTGGAGTTATTTGATTAATGAAGTATCAACAGTTTGATTCTTTATACACACTTCGTAATGTTTTAAACTGTAAAGTCAGCAGTCTTAACGATTCAGGTTTTAAATCATTATATTAAATATTAATCGACTGATTAAAAAGTCTTACAATTGGATCCTTAATCTATGTAATATTCGTGTTACAGCAAACTTACTTCTAGATAGACCAGATCCGGTGGAAGTGGAAGGTGGAAACCTGGAGGGGACGTTCCAGTTTCATAAACTGCTTTTTCACTGGGACAGTACGACTTCAAACGAAGGATCAGAACATGCCATTAACTTGCTTCATTATCCTCTGGAGGTAACACAAAGTTTAAAAAGTAGATAAAATGCTAAGTTATTTTAATGAATAACCTATTATAAGAATCAAAATATTAATACATAACTGTTACCGACCATTAAAAAGCATGTCTGAAAATAAATTTGTCTTTGTCGAACTGTTTGAACTTAAAACTTACACGACTTTTTCAGAATGTTAGCAGTGGGTATAATTTTGGATTATAACTTTGGATTTTTTTTTTACTAAATTGTATAATTTTAAGGAAATGTTTTTTTAGTGGGGAGTGGGTCAATAAGTAAAATTATGTATTTATTTTTCTTTTTGTTATTGTTGTTTTTCCCCCCACTATTTAGATGCAGTTGGTGGCATTTAACACAAAGTACCAGAATATTACTGAAGCATTAACCTATGGCGACGGTATAGTGGCGTTCGCAGTGTTGTTTAAGGTAAAAGTTGTATTTAGTCAAGTTATTAACATCTTGTGCCTGTGTTAGAGTTATAGAAAAATAGACATTTGGTATTTTCAACCATGAACAATATCTTATGCGACACGGTAAAATTCAGACATAGTCATCTCTAAATTGTTGACCAGAGGGAGTTATATCAAAGGTGTATGATATTCGTGAAAATAATTAGTAATAATATCTGTATATATAAATTCAATTCCCGTCATATTAGAAGAGACATTTTTCTTCTGTAATTCAGTATACATATATAGTTATCCTACTATGTTTCGCTATTCTGGTCACTTTTAGTAACTTGTGTTTTAGCTAATACTTTTGTTTCTTCGGAATATTCGTGCAGAACTACACAGGGGACTATCTCGCTAATTTTAGCTGATAGGAGTTCCTGTTGTTTTTAGCGCAAAGCTACAGAAGGGCCTATCAGCGCTCTATCCACCTCGAGGATTCGAACCCGGATTTTAGCGTTGTAAGTCTGTAAACTTACCGTTGATCTACTTGGGGAATGAGCTGATATACTATAGCAGTATAGAGAAGGCAGCTAGTCAATAGAAAACTCTTGGGCTACTCTAGTTGAACAGTGGGATTTGACCATCACTTCTATAATGCTTCCACAACCCTAAAGTTCGAAGCGCGATTTTGTGGCAACAGGACATGAACCACGGACTCTAGGATTTTACAGTCCGGTACGATGCCATTTAGGAGACACTCGGCCCAGCTAATAAGATGTTTGCACTCGATCGCATGTGTTTTAAATGTTAGTATTTATTGTTGTTAATTGTCATTTATACAAAAAAAACGTTAGTAATTATCGTCAAATAATTCGTTTCGTATTACAATTATTCGCTTGCTCACAGTGATGCTGACTTTCATCCGCTGTTCAGTTCAGTCAGGTAAAAAATCCATATATTGATAGAATAAGAGCCATGTTGAAAGTCGCCATTAGATTACCCCTATTTAATAGGCTATTTTCGCCACTTAATAAGGCTTTGATTTAACCACAAGCCTTAACCCTGCGTTAGTCTTCTGCAAAAATATTCCATAGTCACTCTTGGGGTGTGCTAGCTGACTTCATCATAAAAAATATTTAAATAATAATGATAATCTATTATTTTGGAAACAAAAAAACACTAACACTCAAAATATTTTCCTTTATTAATCAATAAATGAATAGTGAATATTACAACTTGTTTCTTTTTTACCACGTGAACTAAGTGTAACATTTTAACACAAACTAACCAAATACTGAATATACTGAGAGCAACAAACATATACGTGCTTCCATCTGTCGGCGCCAATGTTTACAAAATACTTGGGGTCCGTGAAGACCCCGGAAGACTAACACAGGGTTAAAGTTATTTCAAGAGTTCATAATCAGGTTTAACTGATTTAATAAACAATTGTTTTTATTGATTCAAATAATGAGTACACATTTGATCCAGAAATGGCACATGACCAGAAGTTGCTTTAAGAATAGATAGTAGTTGTGACTGTGATTTTACAACTTTAAAATAAACATTTCTATCTGTACTTCTGACTAACCAATATCCAGTTGACCATACATCATCACTTTTGAATTATCACTTAAAATACAGTTCTCAACCATTTTGTATATCCTGTTCACTGGGATGTTGTTAGCTTCCCTTTGTTGCTATAGCACTCATGTTCTCAGCCAAGGAAATAGGAAGTTTTATTTTTGGCAACCTAGGTGACTTGGAGAATTACCTTATAGCCCATAAGACTCAAGAGTAGACCTGATCTTTAGTATGGCCAAAAGGGAGATAATGAATAAAAATGAATTTTGTACTGACCCACCTGAAACTCAGGTTCGAAATGAAGATCCAAAGGGTTGAGTCCTCAAAGATAGCCTGACTACTGACAACATCTAATGTCCCTCCAGTCTGGAAGTCACTGATTTTGGAGCCACTTGTGGTTGGGAGATTGCCATCTCCTCCAGATATGTTGGTGGAACCAAGCATTCAGATTGTCCAGTCAGTACAACTAATGCCCATTAACATTAAATATCAACCATGAACTGGTGTAGAAAGGAACTCAATATTATGAGCAGGTAAGATGTCTTGTTTGAGATTGTGCAATACAAAGTACATTGGTAGGACTTCTATGTTTCTAAACCTAAACAGACCTTTCTGGAGCTAAGATCTGCCAGAAAGCCCTCCAAATCCTCAACTTCATTGGTTCCAACTGCTTCAACAATGTCCATGGTTTCTAAGTCAGCCATTGTAGATGGTGTCAGCTTTTGGGATGCCATCATCTTTGACTGTTCCACAACCTGTCAAGAGGGCTTGATTGTAGGGATCATTTCTTCATTACACGCTCCAGCAGACCAACACCTTAAAACAAGGCTTAAGCAGCCGTATGGATGGATTCCTTGTTTCTGTACCAATGAGAGGAGAACTATCAATGGGGCTAAGGATAAAAAGAGTGTCCAAAGTATATCAACCACTTCTTTTGATTCAAGTGGTACTGACCCAAACCTAGATAGCCCTGAAAAGAACAAAGAAAAGATATAATTTGGCAGGACAACACCAGCAGCAAAACGTTGGCTGCCACTCTGGAAAATCTCTTGCTGAAATTTCATTAAATAGCTTTGCGGGTAAGTGATGCAATACTTGTATCTTCTTTGTTATCTAATTTTATCTATCAATAACTAGTTAGAGATTTTTTTTAAATGGTGACCTGAAATTATGTGTAACTTATGACATTACTCTTATTCCTTGATGATGCAAATAGCTATAATTATCATTTCAGTGTTGTCTAAATATAATACATTTTCTTTCAATAACCACAGTGATTGTATTGTTTAGATGCTGTGATCTTGTAATATACATGTGTGAGAGAGAATTGTGAAATTGAATTATGTTATTGGATTTTGGATTCTTTTCCATTGTTAGAGGGTTTGGTTGTTATATGTTTTGTGGCACCACACAAGTATAATCTTTAATAAAGGTCATATCCATAGTAGTGGGTTCGGTCCATACAAAAAGAATAAGAAACGAATTTTGACATTTGGCTTGTCTGGAGCAGTTTTGTTAATTTTATACTCGAGTCATGTTTTTAGTACACTTGCACACCTGTAAAGCATTTTATTCCAAAAGCCCTTTTCACCACTGATCATCATGCACGTGTTGGCAAAGTTGGAGACAAAACTTTATTTGTGAAGGTAGTAATTTCAATAAAAAATGCTAATTCCTGACAGAAACAATACACAAGACAACCTTTGTTTCAAATATTAAGCTATTTTATAAAATATTTTAGGTCTATGTAGCTCTTGCTTTCCTTGTAAGTTATTTAATTACGAGTTTAGTAAAGTGATATAGAAGTCTAGATATCTAGTTAAGTTTCACCTATTTAGTTTCAGACTTATTTTTAAAATGTTTAAGATCACAAGGGTCTACATTAAGGGGCCAAATGAGGAAAGGTGGATCTAGATGTGTCGCCTGGTATGTCAAGTTTAAAGACTTGCAACACTAAAATATGGGGCTTGATTCCCTGCAATGGATTGAGTGCAAATAGCCCATTGTGTGGCTTTGCACTAATAAATCAACAACAACAACGAGTCTAGATTTATCTGTTCTTCCAAGTTAATCTTACAAAAGGCAGCCCGTGTACCCACCATAAGTTTCAACAATTTTGTCCTGGATCTCAGAGTGAAAAAAAAAATTTTTTTAACTTGCAATAACAATGTGTCGTAATACTGTATTACTACAATGCTGGAATCTTTGTAAATGGTTTATCGTAATATTTTATTACTGTAAATTACTACTTAAAACTGAATTATATCATTGTAAAGAAATTGTGCTTGTCTATTCTAGTGCTATGTAAGTGTTTTACAGGGGAGAAAGCAACTTGCACCAGATTATTTATGGCCAATACATCTTTTTCTTGTTTTTCATTTCGTAGATTCTGAAATTTAAAATTAGGGATGGCCTGAAGGCAGAGAGGGAAAGAAAAGACTTTAGTATTCAGGCATACTAAATACAGTGTTTATATTCCGTTTTCTAGTTCAGATAAGTGAAATTTTTTCAAGTGTCTTCACATACACATATTTTGATATATAGATTTAACAACAGAGAGTTGATTATGAAACTTGTCTAAAATTTCGTTGCTCTGATTACACGCTGTTATGTGTCAATCCCTTTGGTGTTACATGTGCTTTCTCGTGGGAAAGATTGTTGTTGTTTAGATAGTTTGAATACATTGTGTAGATTTCAGCAGTAGTCTTAACAACTGATGAGTCTTGTGTTAACAAGATAATATAGATCCTTCCTGTATTACTTTTGGATTGACTAACTATGAAGTGCTAAAACTTCCTCTGAAAGAAATTATACTATTGGTTTCTATATAGGAGTTAATGCACTTAGTCTTAGATTTGATTTCATTCTTCTTTGATCCAGATTTCCTCTTGATGAAATCTCTCAACAATCTTTCAGTGTACTTATTTACCTTTATAGATTATTTTTTACTTATGTCCAGAAATTATACTATTGGTTTCTATATAGGAGTTAACTCACTTAGTCTTAGATTTGATTTCATTCTTCTTTGATCCAGATTTCCTCTTGATGAAATCTCTCAACAATCTTTCAGTGTACTTATTTACCTTTATAGATTATTTTTTACTTATGTCCAGTCTCTTTCCTACAGAAAACTAAGTGAAAGCTAGAAACTTGGATTTTCTACATAATTTTCTATTGAACCTCGGATTATTTGCGGATTCTTATATTTTTCTGAACGGGGAGTCAACGAAACTGGGAGTACCATACATATTTGCCACAAAGCATTGTTTAAAAGTCTTCAAAAAACATTGTAAATCAATTATTACATAGAAAAACAAATTGAATTCCCCCCTCCCAAATTCAGGCTATCCATATAAAACTTGAAAATACCTTTAAAAATGAATACCTAAAAACGAAATCGACAAACATAAACATTTCTTTGTTTCTCTTGTGTTATCAGACTCGTAGCTCGTGTTTTTCAAATGTTCTCTACAAATTCTTGTCCGTTTTGTTGATTGGGTGGTACTTAAGAAGAAAAAAACAGCAATTGGATGCATTTTCTTACATTTCTGTTTTTATGCTATCCATTCATAACTAAAAATCAACGTTGATTGATAATGCTTTCTAAGTGAGTATTGTAACGGACAAAATAGAGAAAAAAAAATGTGTTTGTTTTTAAGCAGAAAGTTACATAATGGACTATCTGTGCTCTTCCCACCGCGACTATCGAAACCCGAATTTTAGCAGAACAAAAGTCAGGTAAATAATGAGTAGTACAGGAAACAAAGAGTTAAAATACAACTCTTTTTATTGAAAGTTTGTAAAGCTATGGATATAATTCTAAATAATTGTTTTGTAATTGAATTAAACTGTTAACTCTTTGAATATAATTTACTTGTATATAACTGATACTAACTTTCTATTTCGCTTAAATGAACAATAGTAGTGGCTTAAAAAGAATTATTTTCTCACTCATTTTCCAAATAGAACTAGTTAGAAGTCAAGAACTGTAACAAAGCACATTTTAGCCTAAATAGAATAAAATAGCGTTTTGATATCCGCAGTGGGCAGAGCACAGACAGCTCATGGTATAGCTTTGTGCTTGACAGCAATTAAACAAAAGTACTTTGATTCTACTAACTTAGGTGAAGAAGGTGGTGTTAATTTTCTCTCTCTTTTCTCATTCAGACTTCGTGTATGTATAACGAAAACAAAACGATACTGAGGAAATGTTTGTTTGTTAGTTTGGATTCTTTGCACTCAGTGATACGTTTCACCATAGTTTCTACAGAAAACGACAAATGGTAAGATTGGTAACTGCCTCCAAATACTGGAAAACATCAGAAGAATTGTAAGACTGTGTCCTCTCGTAATCTTATAAGTCATTGTTTTGATTAGTAGATATGTTTCTTACAAATCTTTGGCTTGAAAAGATCAAGTACCTAAAGAATCCCTTTTTTTATTTTTACAAAGTCCTATTTCAGTTCTTTCTACCTGAAAGAAATATACATTTTTCTTCGCGAACTATAGCAATAACTGTTTTCTAGTTCTGAAGAAATCCTCATTGCTACAATATAAATTTAATTTCACAAGATTAAACGATTTCAACTGTAGAGGTCACTTGTGTTGCTGTTTGACAATGTAAACTTTGGTTGATGTTTCATTTTTTTTTACACATATGAATGGCTGCATTCATTATATTTAAAAACCAATGGGTTATAGAAGAAGATAAATCCCAGATTAAAACAAAAACACAAATCCAATGTTTGGAGCGGTTTTGAAACATAAGTTCCCGATAAAATAAAATCTTCCTTTCAAGTTGCCGAGTTTCTTCAACTAAGAATAACTTTCTTTAAATTTCATTATGACACAGTTAAGAGAATCTGCAAAAGACCCAGCCAGTCTGAAAATAATCGTTGAAAACTTCGAGAATATTAGCATTCCTGGAAGTTCTGCCAAGCTCACCTCGCCAATATACTTTCAAGATTTAATACCGACGGACACCACACGGTATTTTCGATATCGCGGATCATTAACCACGCCGCCATGTAGTGAAGGAGTAATATGGACCATTTTTGAAGAAACGGTACCAATAAACTCAAATCTAGTATGTAGTGTTTACTTACTAAGCATTTTCTAGTTTAAATGTCATTATGATAACAACTAATCCACGAAGGATTGAGATAACAATGAATTAATGACGATCTAGACAGTTAATTGTTATTTCTTGTTTCATCTTAGTTAATCGAACGCAAAACATTTAATATACTTACCAAATTATACAAATTGTATTAAAAATGCGAGTAACCACAGTTACAAATCTGGTTACGTAGGACTACTTTAACAGCGTCATTTGTCTAGAAGTATATTATCCATTCAAAAACCATGTTGAAAGTAACACGCGGAGTGCTACATCAGGCCTATTTGCATGATGAGGAAGAACAATCTTTTTTCAGAACTTCTTAATTGCAGGTTGTTTTAAATCAGCAGTGTAGCACTTCGGTTATTATGTAAATACATAACATGTCACGTGATTTCGCTAGCAGTTAATTTAACTAGTGTTAATTTACTGACATTTGACGTATGGGAGAAAAAAAACGGTTTCCCTTTTGTACGTCCCTGTGTCGTTTTTCTTACTAACGGTATCGAATTTTTTTTATAATAAAACTCGATTGGATGTATCTGTACAATTTTTGTTATTTCTCATAGTGATGAAGTTATGAAAATTTTGTTCTAACTTGCTTTCAAGTTCTACAATGTCGACAAATTCACCATATTAATTTTATTTCGGTAGGAATTATTTTTGAAAATACGATATTAGCTTGAAAGTTATAATAGCATTTTCGTATTTTAAACAGATGGTAAATAACCCTCGAAGGTTATAAAGAATAACATGTGTATACCTAAGTTTAGTAGAAAACAAAAATGCTCTATTCTTAAGCCTACGATGTATACATTTTAAATTTTTAACAAATGTCATTTTGCTAGTTTGATCCCTTCATTATTTTTTACTTAATATTGAATTATTATAGAACATACAATGACCTCTCAGTCTGTATTATGAGATTTGGAGGCTTACTCCAAGGGTAATAAAACAATAGTTATGTTATCATATCATGGGTGGATTTTATTGATTAATATTGAATTCGAATGACGTCTTAGCTCATACTCTGATAGTTTCTATTCTTACTTTCAATCACTCGTAACACGTGGTATTAAGATAAATTTCTTTCTATAGACTTCTATCGAATGTTCTCTTATGTCTATGTGTTGTTTATTTTTCCAAATATAGCTTATAAAGTTCAACACGCTCAAGGACTCTAATGGAAATCCATTTCAACAATGTCATCGACCAGTGCAGCCCTTGAAGAACCGACCAGTTCTAAAATCGCCCCGAAACTTGACGGTTCAAACAACAACGTTCGAAAACAAAGTGGAAGTTTAGAATACTTTTCAGAATGTTTCCTTCAATTATATTATTGAGTTTTGAGATGAAAAATTGAAGGTCTTCTAAGCCGTCCATATTGGCTGTCGCTAAGTTATTTATATTTGAACTTGTATAAAATTTTACCAAAGTCTTTATCCTTTCGTTAGTTCTATGTTACCAAAGTAAAAAGTAACCCCAAATCGCAGGCTAATATTTAATTTTTATTTACAGTTTGTAAGTCGCATCGGGTCTGAATAAATTGTTTTAATTTTTATACTTGCATTAGTTTTTATTTTAAATCGAGAAAACTTCGTTTTCATTGGGTTTTTAAAGTAAGTCTGGGGTCCGGCATATTTCAACGTTTTTAAGCCAATAGGGTCATTCTATTAAGCTGAGCTTTTTTTTTTTTTTTAGATGGCGTATTTCCTGTTGACGAATAATGTTACTCTACGATTAGTTAGTAAGAAGTTATTAACACTGTTTAAATAAATACTCATTGTGTAAGATTGAAAATAAGCCGTGTTTAAACGTATTGAGATTAAAGAAATCTGTTTAACATCATCAAACACTTTGAATTTTATAATATTTATTGGATTTTTGAATCATTTTTAATTCATTATACAATAATCTACATTAATTTAGTTGTGTGAATAATGTTATAACAGTGAAAAGGGATATGACAAGTGACTTCCAAAGGTAATTGTTGAATGTATAAGATTATGACAAGCGCCTTCCAAGGGTACCTATTGAGTGAATATGAGAATGTCATGTAGCTGTTTTGAATTCTTCATGCAATCATGGTAATCAGTGTCTGATACGCTTCATTTCAGCGTTATGCTTACTTTCAAGTGAAAGTCAACAAGAATCGTGGAACCATTAATGACTTAACATCCAGAAGTGTGAAGTGATCAAATACAGTTTAAAACTACCAACTTCGAGATATTTTCTTTATTAATTTGTAGAATCAGATCCACATTTAAATTCCCAGTAATTTGTTGGGTTGCTAAAGTTAAATCAATGAAATATTTCTATCTGTGACAAGATTGGAAGAATTATGACATTAAATTTCAAATACGAAAATCAAAATTAGTTAACTAATTATATATTGACAAATGTTATTAATTGTATGCAGTGTGTTGATGTTTAAAATTCGAATCGATTCTGTGATAGATGTATTTTTAACTGATATATAATTAATTGGTAACACTTATTTTACCGTACAAAATTCTATTCATTATAATAATGTGGGATATATATTTTTCGTTTTTTAATTTAGATGTTTGTACTGTTGCTTGGCTAAAGAGGCTGATGCAACCTGATAGATGTGGCTTAGTAACGAGAACCTTCTTGAACAAGAGGGCATCCTTAATAGCCGCGGCTGACATTAGATCTCAAATCATTCAAGCTATGAGCTAAAAGTTTGTACTTGAAAAAACAAGATTGTTTGTTATTAAGCACAAAGGGCTATCTGTGCTCTGCCCACCACGGGTATCGAAACCCGGTTTCTAGCGATGTAAGTCCGCAGACATATCGCTGTGCCACTGGGGGCAAAGGGATGGCAGCTAGTCAACACCACCCACCGCCAACTATTGGGCTACTCTTTTACCAACGGATAATGGAATTGACCGTCGCATTATAAAGCCCCCACGACTGAAAGGGCGAGCATGTTCGGCCACTGGGATTCGAATTCGCGACCCGCAGATTGCGAGTCGAGCACCCTGACCACCAGTCTATACCAGGCCTTCAAAAAACAAACAAACTCAGAGCCATTCTATGAGCCGGTGTGCCGCGGCTAAAAAGTTTAACATAAGACACTAGTTAGGCTAGAGTAAAGATTAACGAGTCAATTGGTCAGTTTGTCTGTTAGTTTTGTTTATGTTTCAAACAAAGATGTAAGAAAGTGCAGTACGAGCGAAAGGAATTAGCAAGTAAATGAAATTGTTATCTTAGTGTCTATCGCGAAACTGGCTCTATAATTACTAAAACGTTTTTATTATCATTCAGTGTGCTGGTATTAGCATTATTTTTCACCGAAAACTAAAAAAAACCCACTGTACAATAGAAACTATTACAACAGTAACGATTTCTGATCATAAGTAAGCTACTTTTATGTATATATAACATACATAAATTAAAGAGTAACTTATAAATGAATAAAAACAACTTTATGCATAAAACTTGCAATAAATACA
>NW_013670189.1:53165-55670 GCF_000517525.1 Limulus polyphemus
AAAAACAAACAAAACCCAAAATGACCAGAATGCATTGAATCACCAACTGATATTAATTGATTTTTTGTTAAGTATTCCTATATTTAGTATAATTTCTTGGAACTTCTCAATTTTTAAAAAGTAAATATTAGAACTATATTCTAGTATTGAATAATATATTTCATACATCTTTTAATCTGTGTTCATTCTACTTGTCACTTAAAATTTGAAATACAGAAACCCAACTTTACTGAAGTAAACGATTAATCCAGTCTGCAAAAATATTTGCAGTTTGAAGAGGACAACAACTTTATTTTTTTAACTTCTCTGGGGACATTACCTTAATAAATGGTTTCTTGTTTTCAAGCAAAGCTACTCGAGAGGTATCTGTACTAGGCATCCCTTATGTTGAGGTGCTAGACTAGAGCCACCAACTCTTGAGATACTTTATGCCATCAGTGCTCTTTAATGTCCCCAAGTTGAGAAAGTGTGCATATCCGGCGATGGGTTTCAATCATGCGACCCCGAACATTGCTTGTCGAGCACCCTAGCCACAGATAGCTCATTGTGCATCTTTTCGCTTAACAATAAAGAAACTTGGAACAAAATTCCTTACGAATTTAAACTTTACAGCTATACAACCTTCAGATTTTGCCCAGAACGAGTGAAAAATAAAATTAAAAATATAACTTTAACAGTAGATAATCTTACTGGTGTGATAGTGTTTGGAAGTCTAGGAAATTTACCGTTAATAAGCATACTAATTATAGAACTTAAAATCAACTTACTGTAATTTTTTTGATAGTATATTCATCCATCGAGCCTTGTCAAACCCAATATTGACCCTTTGGCTAAGTCCACCTCCCCCCAAAAAGTTTTAAAATCATCAATAGCATGGGCGGTTTTCGCCCATACTATATTGTTATTTTCATAATGTTTTCTTTTAGATGCTCGCCAAGCATGTTTCAGTAATTTAGGGGCAATGCACGAAATGATGTTTAGGCTTTGCTGTTTTGGTTGTGTTTAATGTCCTTATTTCTCGATATCACGAGAATCACCGTGATCCTACTTCATTAGTCTTCTGATCAAGACTAACCCTCCGAAGACCAAATCATTAAACTAATGGGAGATCTACCAAATAACAACTTTTTATTCGTTCTCAATACGTAAACCTTCCTGTATTAATGTTTGTCTACATAAAACGTAAAGGAAGGAATGGCACCAACTAAAAGATGTTTTTAGTACAACTCATGAAGATAATGCTGGTTTGAAAGTAATTAATTGGAAGTAAAACAACGTTAAACCCAATACATTTTGTACGAAGATGTTCTTTATCCTCGATGGTCCAAATATAAATATTATTCTTAGCCTAAAAATATAAGAAATCCGGTTGCAAAGATAAAAAATGAAGAAAGACAAAATTGATAGGATTTTATTTTTGATGCACAAAAGATAAAAGAAGAATTAAACTTGTAAGTATTTATTCAATTTAGATTATGTGCTGTTGAAAATAATTGCATATTTTTCAGAAGTTCCTCAGGATATACCAAAACTACTGTTTAGTTTAGTTGGTAAATAACTAAAAGATTTAACAATCGTAACTAGTACATTGTTTATCAGTGGAAAAACCAACAGCCATACATTATAAGTACAATATTTTGGTGTGGAACAACCAACAACAGTTATAACTGTACAATATTTTCCTGTGGAACAACCAACATCCGTTATAACAGTATAATGTTTTTCTGTGGAACAACCAACAGCCGTTATAACTACATTTATATGGTGTAATGTTTTGTTCGAAACAAACCTAAAATGTTTATAAAACAACATTAATTAACCAGAAAATTTCTGTTAACTGTGAAGCAGTTAGCTTCGTTTGAATTTATTTATGATTTACTATTTAGGCTGTTTTTAAATTAATTTTTCGTTGGCTTTACACTAATTTTGGAGTGATAAACTAGAGGGAAGGCCGCTAACTCCTGGGCTACTCCTTTACCAATGAAAAGTGAGATTGACCGTCCTATTATAACGACTCCACGCCTGAGAGGGCGAGCATGTTCGGTGAGGGGATTCGAACCTGCGACCCGCATATTGCGAGTCGAAGGAAGAGTAGGAATATTCTGAGCATAATTTTGTTGTCTGATATTTGAAAAATTAAATATTATTTCTTAGTGTATAATTAATTAATATCAAGAAAGTTTCTCTTGGTTGTTTAATATAGTTTTCTCTATTTTAACGGATACTTAAAATAAAAATTATCATTTGTATTTAATACTCTGTGTCAGGGGTCACCAAACTACGGCCCGGCCGCTGCACTGTGCCACAAATGAGCTAAAATATATTATTTATATGGAAATATCATAGATTGTAGATAAACTTACTATGTAGAAAAATTAAAATAAGTGTAAGTAAAATGTCCAAATTTGTCCAATCTGATTTTTGCTCTGACAGTAATATAAGTTTTATGAAAATCAGTGAAATGAAAAATTCGGCGACCTTTTGCGACTTTGGATACCAGAGCGC
>NW_013670189.1:56552-62363 GCF_000517525.1 Limulus polyphemus
GCCCTATATTTTAATCGCTATGCACTCAAAAAACAACTTAATTAAGTTAACGAAGATTTAAATTAAATTAGTATCAAATTCTTAATACCATATTTGCCTATTAAGATTTTAATATTTTTATTAAACATGATCTTAATTATTTTTATGAAGCTCTTCTAATTAACTTACATAATAAATTTTAAATACATTGGCAAATTATAAAAATTGCTTAATCAAATAACTTATCGGGAAAAAACTTTTAAACCAATTACGTAATAACGTAACTTAATGTCATGAACTATTTACATTTAGTTTGTCATGTTTATATACATGTCAAAAAAATTTTGAAAAATTATTATTTTTCTAAAACATTTTTGGTAGACTATTCAATGTGTAAATAAACAATTGTTTTTCATTTTTAGATCCTGTTTTCTTCATCCATCGTTATTGCTACTAAGAAAAGAAAAGTAGATGCTGATTGTCACCTTTTCAATGAAGAATGGGGAGAAAAGTACTTCTTTGTGGAAACAAACAACCAGAAACTAGTTGCATGATATGCAACGAAAGTGTTGCCGTTTTGAAAGAGTACAATCTTCGGCATCACTATGAAACAAAACATCTGTCAACATATTCAACGTTTTCTGGAAAGTTGCGTTCTGAGAAATTTGAGTTCATGAAACGTACTTTGGAATCTCAAAGGAATCTCTTCACGAGAATGTTTGCTGAAAATGAATCTGTCACTCGTACAAGTTACAAAATAGTGCATAAGATGGCATCCGTTTGCAGTATGCATGGAACAACAACTGGAGAAGACATTTTTATGGAAGTGCAGAAAACTTTGAAAGGCTATAACCTTCAGTGGAATCTGCTTCGATGTGTTACAGTTGATGGAAGAAAAAACATGGCTGGAGAGAGGAAGGGTCTGGTGGGGCAGATACGAACTAAGTGGGAAGATCTTCAACTCCCGGGCGCTCTGTTTATACACTGCATTATATATCAGCAAGCACTCTGTGGGAAAGACTTAGCAGTCGTTTCTGCGGTGAACTTCATTCGGGGTCATGCACTTAATCACCGCCAGTTCCAGACTTTTCTTGAAGAAATTGATTCTGAATTCTGTGACTTGCCTTATCACACAGCAGTGAGGTGGCTCAGCTGTGGTAAAGTCCTGTTTCATTTTTATAAGCTCCGAAGAGAAATAGATATTTTTCTCACCGAAAAGGATAGAGCTGATCCACTTCTGTCAGATCCTACCTGGCTGTCAAAGTTGTCGTTTTTGGTTGACATCACATCCCGCATGAATGAATTGAACTTGAAACTTCAGGGAAAGAATAACCTTATCTGTGATCTCTATAGAATCATCAAAGGATTTCGGAGAAAGCTATCATTGTTTGAAGCACAACTGGAAGGAGTGTTTTCAGTGTTTCAAAGAGTTACGCGCTGGAATCGCAGAAGATGTCAACCTCGAGTTTCCAAAGAAGATTATTAGTGACTTAAATATGCATTTTTGGAGAGATTTTCAGATCTCGACAGAATTGAAAGTGACATTCTTCTGTTCCAGAATCCGTTTGATTGTAACCTTAATGACGTGCCAGTCGAGCTACAGTTGAAGCTCATTGATTTGCAAGCAAATGACTTGTTGAAAGAGAAGCACAGATACCTGATGATAAGTTTTTAAAGTTGAAGAAATTTGCCTCTGGTATGGCATCAGTGTTTGGAACAACTTATGTCTGTGAGCAAACATTTTCAATGTGAAGTCAGCACATCAAACGAGGTTGACTGATGAACATTTGAAAGCAATTCTCTTGGTTGGATGCAGCAATTCCAAAGCAAATATTAACGATATCTCAAAAGCTAAACGCCAATTTCACAAATCTCACTAACCTTTTTTGCTGCTTAGTTTGTGAGATTCGGATATGTGCGCACTGGGTGTGATATAACTATCTTATTGCTAACGTCGCCTTCTTTGATAACTTTTTGATAAATAAACATGTTTGTTGTCTTTATTTTTTGTGTATTCACTGTATTGTATTCAACAAAATGGTTATGCGGCCCGCGCTCGTAATTCTCTCAGTTATCTGGCCGCTGTGAAAAAAAAGTTTGGTGACCCCTGCTCTGTGTGAACGTAGAAACTAGTTACTATTGATCTGGTGGAAAATAATGTCGAACGTGGTAGAAAAATTACACTATGTAGTGGAGACAACAAAATCACAAGTTATATAAAATATTTGAATGATTCACTTTTTGAGCTGAAGTCTGACAATAACTTATTTATTTTTTCCCATTCCTCGTTTTAATGTGCTATAATCAGTGTTTATTTTCATCAGCTTAAGAGGAAAAGAAAATCAAATTCTGTCATCTGTTTGTTTTATTGAATTTCGCGCAAAGCTATTCAACAGCTAGTTGTACTAGATGTCTCGAATTTTAAATTGATAGATAAGAGGGAAGGAAGCTACTCAACAACACCCTCCGCCAACGTTTGGACTACTCTCTAACAATGAATTGTAGGGTTGACCATCAAATTAAAACATTCCCAGTGCTTTAAAGATGCGCATTTTAGGTTAAGGGTTTCGATCTCGCGAATCGAGCACCCTATGTTTTAGGACATCTGTATAGTATGTTTGTGATATAAATATATCAGCATTAAATATAGATCGTTGTGGATAACACTAAATGTTGCGTCAAATAGCCTTAGAGATATTAATAGCAGTTTAAATGACTTCCCATTTCTGCTATAAATTTATTTCATTTCGCTAATATTGTATTAAAATAGTTTTCCCAGCTTTCTAGCATAAAATTAATGCAAAGTATAAAATTGTATGCAATCTTTGTATATTAATAATGATATAACAAGCACGTGATTGTTAAACAAATATATATTTGTGTCGTCATTATTAACACAATTTATTTTTCAACCTTATACACTTTGTATTTTTGCATGGCACAAATAAATATCATCAGCTTAACATTACGTAATTGTAAATAACAAACACTAAATAAGAATAAAAGCGTTTAATTTCCTGAGATGTAAAGTTCAGAAAACAAATTTAAAAGCATGACCCAATTTTCAGAAACAAAACTGAAATATAAATTTTGTAAAAACTTCATTTCTTCTGCGGACTTACAACGCTAGAATCCGGGTTTCAATACCCGTGGTAGGCAGAACACATATAGTCCATTGTGTAGCTTTGTGCTTAATTACAAACAAACAAATCTTCTGCCTTTTATTCCAGATAAACACTTGGAAAGTTTAATTATTTTTATACTTCCCCCCCGGCTCTATTTAGTTTGACCACTAAGCATAATGTGTTTTAGTAATGACTAGGGTGTAAACTTGTGCTTCGTGTACCAAACATCTTTTGGCTGTGGTTATTTGTATCTGAATGCAAAACGTTTATAACGTGTGAAGGCAGTGCTGTGTATTTAAAATGAAGGTGAACAGCGGGAACGTTAGAGCACCGAGTGCATATTTCATTCTGGTCAGATGGTTGGAACTGTCTTCAAACAAAATAAATGAAAAATCTGATATGAACATGAAGCCAAACAAACATAGAAATTTTTAAAAACCTGTACACCTAATTTCTGATTTCCAACTTTTCGCGCCAAGTGATTTCAGTCTTCAAAATTTTGAAAGAAAAAGAAAATAAATCCATATAAATGTAAATAATAATTTTATTAAGGACAATAAAAAGCAAATAAAGTCAATTCATATTACTCTAAGATTTTGTTTCCGTGTTTCGTTCACTCTGGAATAGAATGTAAAAAACAATCTTTGTTTTCTCAGAACCTCAAAGGAGTCAACAAAAACATCGCATACTTGTAATTACCATTAAACTGAACAAATAACAAAAAGACTCATAAAGTTTACTTCGATTTTAATACATCGTTGCAAAATTAACAACAAAAAAATTAGTAATAAATACTGGGCAACATACAAATCAGGAAAATATCCGAACGATTCGATGAAACAGTTTCGTTTCCGTAGCAATCAAACATCCCTCAATAAACGTCGCTGGTTTCCTCCCAACTCCACCTAGAAATTTAAATTTTAATTTAATTATATGCTTTCAAACATGAAAGTTGTTATTAACTTGGCCAAAAATTACTTAATCATAACTAATATTTTCTAAAAGTCAATTTAGGCTTTTATTTTCGGAATCCTAACTCCTAGGAATTTCCCAAACGGCTGACTCTTAAATTGGTGAGATTTACGAATTTTCTCGTCTAAGGTAAGGAAAGGCTTAACTCGTCTTGAATTGCGTTACGAGTGGTTCGTTATTTGAGAACAGTTTGCATTAATAAGATGTCACGGATTATTTCATAACTATTAAACTATGATTATTGTTTTACATTTCATCATACAACAACTAAAAATGTATATGATAATATGAGTCATTTTCATGATTTTTTAAACCTAAGATCGTGAATCGATCGTAAAGAAATTATTGGCTGTTGTAGTCATCAAAATTTGCAACAAATCATAAAAGGAGATAGTATTACCTTTTAATGATAGTTTAGTATTAGAGGTTTTAAACAATGCAACATGTGTACTTATCGGTTCATAGCTTGCAGAAAAGTCTTAATTTGAAAATTAGTTCTTCCTCCCGTCTGTGTCAAGATTTTAGCGAAAATGAAAATAATTTACTTGTAGAAGACCTATTTTCAGTAGAAACTAGTCAATATACACTGGCAGAATATCAGAAAGTCATGTTTAACACTAGTCTCAGACCTCAACCAACAGAAATCATAAGATATCGTTGAAGAACAGTTATTTTTGCTTCTGTTAAGTGCATAGTGTTCTAGATTTCATGAACGTTTTTAAAACTATTTTTACAGTACAAATGAAGGTCAAAATGGAATAACTCTAAGCAAAAGTAGCCTTGTTGAATACACTTGTCATAGGATATTATTATTAGGCCTATTATATATTTTTAATATTGCATTATTTATCTTAATATTATTGAAAACCTCTAAAGGAAGAAGATAAAGAATGCAGTTTTAAAAATTATAATAAGCCTAACACTAATATCTGATGACAAGTAATCATTAATGATGTCACACGTAACCAGCTTGAAAAAGACGTTCACACCATTACAAAAGTATCCTTGCTTTCATAATATATTTCATCAATATTAAAACAATATTTGGATATTTTCATGGCGTTTTTCGAAGAAAGAGATAGAACGAGATCAAATAATGAACTTAAGCAAAACTTTATATGGTAATTGTCTAGCGCATATTCTTCTGTTGAACTATAAAAAAAAAGGAACTTTCGGTACAATTGCCTCACAATTGTAGGCCTAAGATATTAGGAAACTAAGTAATATTATTCTTATATAAGGCTTTATGCAGCCTAAAACTTATGATTTAATAACATTCTTTGTATAACCAAGAACTCTCCTACTAAACATTACTGCATATTTTAAAACATTTAAGATCTCATAAGCCCCCCAAAAAGATTTCATGGGTTATTCTGTTGTTGTATGAAATGTAAATTATTCCATACATGCATACGAAGGACGGATGCGTGAGGTTAGGTTATAAATTAAGGATTTCGTTTCATTTATTTAAACAAGACATTCTGTGAATAACAACCAGTGAAGTTTTAGACTCACTATAAAACGAAAAAAAAAAAGGTTCTATCTTGAAATTTCCGGATTCACGTTTTCCGGTATTAATAGTCTTTGTCAAATCACGAAAATGAGTCAGAGCTTGCATAAATCAAAATGTATATTTTAACATACTTTCTCTTATATCTTTTGTCATTTTTCTGAGATATTTTAAACATAATATCTCTCACCTTTTCTAAAAAATATTGGTTTGTTTGTAATTAAG
>NW_013670189.1:63435-65161 GCF_000517525.1 Limulus polyphemus
TATATCAACTAGACCAGTAGCACTTCTGACCACATGGTGAGCTATACTAACTAGACCAGTAGCACTTCTGACCACATGGTGAGCTATACTAACTAGACCAGTAGCACTTCTGACCACATGCGGAGCTATACTAAGTAGTACAGTAGCACTTCTGACCACATGGTGAGCTATATTAACTAGACCAGTAGCACTTTTGACCATATAGTGAGCTATACTGACTAGACCAGTAGCACTTTTGACCACATAGTGAGCTATATTAACTATAAAACTCCTAACGTGAAGGTTTACCATCTTGAAAAACTTGGTCTTTGAATCAGGAAGGTGCGATAAAAAAAAGGGTGATTTGTATATCCTGTCGTAGATTCTTAACCCTAACGTGAAGGTTTACCATCTTGAAAAACTTGGTCTTTGAATCAGGAAGGTGCGATAAAAAAAAGGGTGACTTGTATATCTTGTCGTAGATTCTTAACCCTAACGTGAAGGTAAATTACTCACGGCTTGAGGCAGAAGTGGCGAATTCCGATTCTCTGACATACTAACGCACCACAACAAGGTAGTCGAACAACCACACGGTATGAAACTCTTTCGAACCCACATACTGTGTTTTCTGTTGCACAGGGAAAATTCTGAAGTAAACAACAACAATAACATTTAAAGAAAATAACTAATCACGAATACTTATCTATAAGAAAGATATTCCTAAAGTATGTATATATATATAAATGGCTCTTTAAATGTGTAAAATTGACTAAAACTTGATTTTGTACGTGGTGTGATTTCTTGACCGATTCTTATAAATTAAATAGCAGGAGTCCAGTGACGTAACAACAAAGACGTGACCATTTATGATATGTAAATGAGTTAACCTCATCTCCACCACCACCACCATAACGTGATTATCTATATTTAGTTGTGCTTTTCCTCAACATTTTATCACAGATAAGATGTCGAGAAATGTAAACATACATTTAGTCTTGCTAGGTGCTAATCTCGTCCTAAGGAAGTTGCACCTTCGTTATGCTGGGCCTGCGTGGGGCAGTTGAAA
The DNA here is from genome assembly GCF_000517525.1 of Limulus polyphemus. Classification (NCBI taxonomy): domain Eukaryota; kingdom Metazoa; phylum Arthropoda; class Merostomata; order Xiphosura; family Limulidae; genus Limulus; species Limulus polyphemus. Next base: position 64,481 of record NW_013670189.1, read on the forward strand.
CTATAGTTATCTATGGACAAACAGTGCAGGCGGAAAGGTTCAAGTTTTGTCTTGTGTTTTGTTTATAGATCCCAAACAAAACGAGCTAACTCCTTCATTGTGATTTGTACATAAGTAAGCTTAAAATAAAGCGAGCCAAGTTTTGCTTTGTGTTTTGTATATAACTCCTAAGCAAAGTGAGCCAAGTGCTGCCTTATGTTTTATACATGGGCTCCAAGAAAGGCGAGATAAAACTTACATTGTGTTTATCACCATGTGGTCAGAAGTGCTACTGCTGTGTGTTCTATTGAAAATATTCATCAACTCCTAACGTGATGGTTTACCATCTTGAAAAACTTGGTCTTTGAATCAGGAAGGTGCGATAAAAAAAAAGGGTGATTTGTATATCCTGTCGTAGATTCTTTTGTCTGAAGACGATTACCATGTTATGACGGTTAGGTTTCCTCCAGTACAGTATAGCCTGTACGCAGCTGTTGTTTGAAAGAATGGAAATGAATTAAAGTATACTACAGCAGCACACCGTGTTTATCTTTATAGCAACATTCAAAGCTAATCAGTTTAATATATCAATTTCAGACATGTTTACCAAGATTTTTGCCCCCCCAGTGGCACAGCGGTATGTCTGCGGACTTACAACCCTAGAATCTGGGTTTCGATACCCGTGGTGGGAAGAGCACAGAT
>NW_013670189.1:66036-75411 GCF_000517525.1 Limulus polyphemus
GTCTAGTTAGTATAGCTCACCATGTGGTCAGAAGTGCTACTGGTCTAGTTGATATAGCTCACCATGTGGTCAGAAGTGCTACTGGTCTAGTTAGTATAGCTCACCATGTGGTCAGAAAGCCACCTAGATTAAATAAGCAAATAAATTTTGAACTCATAGATTGAAGGGGAGACACCAAGACAACATTCCCCACCACAAACCGAACTCATAGATTGAAGGGGAGACACCAAGACAACATTCCCCACCACAAACCGAACTCATAGATTGAAGGGGAGACACCAAGACAACATTCCCCACCACAAACCGAACTCATAGGCTGAAGGGGAGACACCAAGACAACATTCCCCATCACAAACCGAACTCATAGATTGAAGGGGAGACACCAAGACAACATTCCCCACCACAAACCTTTAGGCCACATTAATAAATAAAAGTATTGTTTTTTTCGCGTGCCAACTTATTGGTTATATAAAACATTAAGTGTTTGTTTATTTGTAGTTAAGCACAAAGCTACACAATGGGCTATCTGTGCTCTGCACACCACGGGTATCAAAACCCGGTTTCTAGCGTTATTATAAGTCCGCAGACATGCCGCTGTGCCACTGGGGGGAAGTATTAAGTGATGAACGATTCTGCTTATTTGTGAATGTCTTCGTGTCCCGTCTCTTTATTGGTGGTCGAATTGGAATTATTGCATTTTCTGGATATACATTCGAACATCCTGTTTTATAGCATTAAAGGCTTATCTGTGATGTATTACGTTTTAGCTAAGAACACCGCACGTCACTGTTATGTTGTGAATTTTGTCATGTCCTGTGTAAGTATAGTACGTAATGTCATGTTAATTTTGCCACGTCCTGTGTAAATACACCATGTAATTGCCTGTTTTAATAAATTAGTGAGTTAATTGCGGAGTTAGAACTTTACAGGAATTTTTGTGGATAGAACGTTCTGTGTGTCACCTCACTTTGTTTCCCTTCTTTCACTGGTGGACTTTTTAGCAGGAAATCTGTCTGGTAATTAACGAGCAGAAGTTTCTAACGATAAAAGGTAAGATGAAAATAAACAAATATAAGATAGAAACAAGAATTATTCTCAGTAGGTGCGGCTGTAATTAGATCTCAAATCAGTCAACAACAAAAAAACTCAGAGACATTCTGTGAGCTGCTGTGTCGCGGCTAGAAATAACACACCAGGAACAAATGAACTAGATTTCAATACATCATTGGAAGGCTTGTGACTTAAGAAAGTCATGTGAACCTGCCAAAAAGTAGGGAGTACTTAGTAATGCAAGAAAAACATTTTGAACTACATAATGATTCAAGAATGAAGTTATATATATATTTAATTTTGCATTTCACATCCAACAGATATCACTTCCTATGTTATGTAGTGCCATCCAATACTTCTCTGTGTTAACAAAACACAATGCTGACTAAAACGAATTGTGCCTATTTGTAGAGAAAGGGTTTTCATTAGAATTGTTTAAATGCATTACTCGTGTGCAATTTTAGTGAAGTGAACATATGGAGTTCGCAATGAAATGTATTTTTAATTTGTTTTCTAATCATAATAGACCAATGATATCTGAGATTTCACCTATGAATAATAAATAAAAGATAAAAATATGAAAATCTAGTTTTCCAACGAAGAAATCTTGCTGGTTTATTTGATCTCGTCTTGTTGAAACTAATTTCAAGCTTATTCGTTATCTAATGTACGTTAAGGCTGAAATAGTGTTTAATAGACACGAAAATATTCTACAATTATTTTACCCATCTTGAGAAACCATAAAACATAATTTATTTCGTTTAGTAAATGACAAATGAATGAATTAAATTTCCATTGTGACAAAATGCAGCTAGATTTAATATAAATATAAATAACAAGCAATTCAAATTATTCCTTTACAATTTGTCACCATTAAAAAACTGTTAAGTAACGATTTTTTAAAATTAATTATTTCAATTTAAAATATTTAAAAGCCTATAAATTATGAAAAAGTTGTTATGAAATGATTATATAACTTGAAAGAGAAGTTTGTAGAGCTATTTAAGTTTCAAACAAAAATATTTAGATATGGAGTTTACCCAAAGATTCTTCTTCAGATTGCGGAAATATAGGGGGCTCCACTTGTAGATCGTTTTGTCGTCATTATAGGAAAGAACAGGGCTTATTGTTAGACAAAGCAGACTCAGATAGATGCCGATCCGTGTCATGAATCCAGCCATGGTGCCTTAAAGTTGCGTGAAGATTCAGAGAAACCAGTTAACCACAAACAAAAACACATTCAACTTATTATCGGAGTTTGTTACTAAGTATTAGCTTTTAATATCTAGTAAATACGCTTCTCAGAATAATAACAAAATGATCAGAGTTTTCTATACTCTACCTATGATAAAGCACAACTATTGTTATTAGTTGTCAATGCAAACCCTGAGTTCATTTTTACGAAAATTAAATACCAGGTGGGTAATTATGTGATCCGACATGCACATTGTAGTGTTTTATATAAAAGTAAACAAAACATACTCTTGTTCTCAATTAGCAATCTGAACAAGAGTAGGGTGTGTAGGGAGATTTAAATTCTAGCGAAATATGCCCCAGGACACCCCGGGGCTTCCACCAAAAGACAAACGAACAAATTAATCGGACCTTTCCATGACGTTGAGGACAATAGGTTGGATAGAAACTGTTCGAACGCAAAAGTTGTAGAATAATGGCTACAAGCCTCACAAAGTATAGTTAACAGGACAATGGACTCGCTTTCAGACCATCAACACAGTTAGCCGGAGATCTGGATAGAGTAGACCAGTGTCGGAAATCCAGCAATGTAAGAACACGTGGACGAATTAATGTCTTGTTTACAGACAAATCACGATGCACATTGCAACCAGATACGAGAGCTCGGAACCAAATCCAACCCTAATTAGGCTGAGTAAGGACTTGATAGTTGTATCATAGTGGTTTGAGCCTGGATCAGTAATGATGACCACAGTGGCCTTTGTGTGCTACTATATGTCATACGATTCTTACAACTATTAGTGTTGCTATATGGATGACAACACAAAACCCCATCGTGCCTAACTGTTTATCAACTTTCTGGAAGAAGAGGATATTGAACTAACCAGTACTCTCACTGGACTTAAATCTCATGTAAAACGCATGGTATGTTCCAGAAAGAAAATTTGTTGTGCCTAATTTACCTTCAAGAAGTGTTGGAAGGAACTCTGTTAGAGGACTGAGCCTTATTACACAAACAGCTCATTGATTCATTGCTTCTAAACCAATCACATCGAGAGATGATTTAAACAATGTGCCAAGTGGTCAAAGCTTCATTAGAAATATCTTACCATTTGATTTTATTGCAAATGAGAATTTATGAGAAAGTCCATTATGTAGCTTTGTGCTTAATTACAAACAAAATCCTCGTTAATGTCTTTTTTCCATACTGGTAGTGAGCATGTAGTACTGTTTGTTTACACAGAAACGTGAGAAGTTTGTAGGATTTCATATAACTAAGAAATTCACACTTCACAGTAGATAACCCATCTCCTGGAATTCAAGCCTAACTACGTGATACATTTAGGACATTTCAGCTATTAAAAGCAAAGTACATAAACCAATAATACAGCATACAGCCAGAAGGCTGCTGGTAATAACATCTAGCATTCAACTTACGAGTTTTCGTCGATATATAAAGTCGTTTGAAATACGATATGTTTTCCTTCAGTGCTAAAGCTCCGAATCTTTTTGATATTTGTTTCAACAGTCACTGAAACCTTTGTATGAAAGCACTGCTATACAAAATAAACCTTTATACAGCGCTAAAAAGTAGGTATTGACCACATCAACTCGCCTGGTTCTGTAAGCAACGTACATGGTTTTTGTAAAACTTAACCGAATTTAACACGTATGTATTAGTATGTAAAACTTTACAAAATGAATGCTTAACTCAACAGATACTTTGAAACAACAAAAAGAAAATATTATTGAAGAATGTATTCAAGAAATACCCCGTATGTTAACACCATAAGATAATCCATTGGATACCTTATTAACGAAGTAATGTTAGGGGTCTGAGATATATAAGTAGAAGGGATAAAAAGCGGGGATATCAGTGAAATGGTAAATGACCAAAGAGGAAAAGTGTTATGAGCAAGGGTTATAAGAGAAGATAAGTCGTGGTTATAAGATATTGGAATATGGGTAAGAAACGTAAATATCATGAGCAAAGGTATGTATGGTTATGAACAATTTGTTTGTTTGTAGTTAAGCACAAAGGGCTATCTGTGCTCTGCCCACCACGGGTATCGTTGTAGGTCCGCAGACATACCGCTATGCCACTGGGGGACATACTATGAATGAAGTAAAATAGATTGTTTGACCTACTTTCAGGGTAAGTTATATAAAAATGCCTTTTTAAAATCACTTTCATAGTAAGCTATGTAATAATGATACACATTGTAACAAGTAATATACATTATTTAATCCAAGTTCAATGTGAATTACATAAAAAAATATTTTCTGAAAGTTTAATTATAAGTTGTTGTTTTTTTTGGGGGGGGTTAATGTGTCTTTTGTAATTCAGATTCTTTGTTTTTATTTGGCAAATAAAACTTATCACAAATCATGTAGTTTAAGTAAACATAAAGTTAGATTGTTTTCAAAGCCCCCTGTTCTAAAGTCAACAAGTATCTTTAGATAACAAATAAAACTTATCACAAATCATGTAGTTTAAGTAAACATAAAGTTAGATTGTTTTCAAAGCCCCCTGTTCTAAAGTCAACAAGTATCTTTAGATAACAAAATGTCTGGAAAAGAATTTCGATTCGACAACGGAAAGACGGTAAGCAAAAACTACCTTGTTTAAAATTCCCATTAAAGTTTTAATTTTATTCTCAAGTGAATCTTCTGTGTGTTATAATTTAATCCTTTCATACGCGTGTCATTTTCGAACTAACTGTCGTTCAGTAACGTTATTTATTCGTTTTCAAGTTCAAATACACGAATTCATTAACGTAAACGTTTCACAACTTCGTATCAGCTCCTTTGAAATTTAATGAATAATTACCGTGAAATACCTCACAGAAATTAAAGTCTTTTTCACATGTTGATGTTAGCTATTGTAACTCTTCGTAATTTAATGAGAAGCCAAATAATTGATGACAAACTAAACATTACCCACGCGTTGTTCGTAGCCTAGTAGAGCCTTCCGTCGCTTAAGCCGTAGTCTTCAATAAACAGAAGATTAGAGAAACGTCTCTGTTTGTACAAGTACAAATGGGGGAAAATATTGAGAGTTGTATGAAAGGCCAGAGTTCATGTTTCCTAGCATATAATGTTAACGTAAACTTCAATTTATCATTTTTAGCACATTACATAATTTATCGATAACTGTAAATTATTGATAAAACACACACATTTAAATCAATATTCTCCATATGTATGTATGTATGTACGTGTTGTCTAGTTAATTCTTTATAAACTGAAACTCAATTAGACTACATGTACTAGTTTCACTACTTATTTCACAGGATCATTCTTAAACCTTTTCTAGAAGAGGAATATAATATCTTTTTAGTCCTAAAATTAACCCTTATATGTCGTTTACATATTTGATTTATAACTCTTCAGTAATAGATACCTTTTTTAACAGTTGTAGATCTGATATTGATCATTTCCTATAGGCAGGCAGCAACATTTTCAAGTTTCCATTTTTATCGTTATACCGTTTACACTTCACAACCTCACTCATTTTAAGATGGGCAGATTAGACCGGTATCGAACGTACCATTCATTTTGAGATGGGCAGATTAGACCGGTAACGAGAGTATCATTCATTTTGAGATTGGTAGATGAGACCGGTAACGAGAGTATCACTCATTTTGAGATGGTCAGATTAGACCTGTATCGAACGTACCATTCATTTTGAGATTGGAGATTAGACCGGTAACGAGAGTATCATTCATTTTGAGATGGGTAGATAAGACCTGTATCGAACGTACCATTCATTTTGAGATGGAAATATTAGATCGGTAACGAGAGTATCATTCATTTTGAGATGGACAGATTAGACCTGTATCGAACGTACCATTCATTTTGAGATGGACAGATTAGACCTGTATCGAACGTACCATTCATTTTGAGATGGACAGATTAGACCTGTATCGAACATACCATTCATTTTGAGATTGGTAGATGAGACCGGTAACGAGAGTATCACTCATTTTGAGATGGACAGATTAGACCTGTATCGAACGTACCATTCATTTTGAGATGGAAATATTAGATCGGTACGGCTATTATTATTCGTTTTGAGATGGACAGGTGAGACCGGTATCGAGAGTATGTGACCTAAATCTTAAAGTGGAACCACTCGGAGAATCAAGTAACTGAAAGTCATAATGAAATAAAAACTTATTATTTGTTTACTAAGCACGAGTTCCTAATTAGCAACGAAGTATTTCACAGACACCAACACATGTGATGTTCTATCGACTTTACCGTTAACACAAAACAGATGCTTACTTTAAATAAAAAATCAATTTTAGTAGCAATATATAGCCCCCCATTAGCACAGCGGTATGTCTGCGGACTTACAACGCTAGAATCCGGGTTTCGATACCCGTGGTGGGCAGAGCACAGATAGCCCATTGTGTAGCTTTGTGCTTAATTTAAAAAAACAAACAAACAAACAAAGCAATATATAAACGAGCTTTAGAAGCTGACCAGGAATTGTGTTCTTAGAAATCATTGAAGTAAAAGCGAAATTTGGCAGCGAACTGGTTTCCAATACCGTTTGGTCTTTCACTTCTTCAGAAAATATACATCAATTACGTATGACAACGTGCCATTACTTCAATTTCATATTTGCATAAAATAATTTCAGCGTGCCCATTTTGTTTGAAATTAAAAGAGGTTTCTATTTAGTAAATAGTGACTAAAAGAAGAAAACACAAAGAATTAATTGAACAAACCAATATAGAAACTGGGGATGCGGTAGCACCGCCTTGGTTTCAAGTAGAGGTCGCTGCGCACCAGCTTGTGTTAGTATTGTTTGTTTGTTTGTAATTAAGCACAAAGCTACACAATGAGCTACCTGTGCTCTGCCCACCACGGGTATCGAAACCCGAATTCCAGCGTTGTAAGTCCGCAGACATACCGCTGTGCCACTGGGGGGGGGGGCGCTTGTGGTAGTAGAAGATAAGCATAAGGATTTGATTTTGTTTGTTTTCACCCTTTTTTTTTTGACGTTGTAAACATTGTAGCAAAGATTGTGGCTAAACATTATTCTTGTTCAACTGACAAACAAGAAATTTAATTTAAATGTTCTAGCCCATTGGTATTTAAATTCGAATATTTTGGTCGTAGCTCAAAGAAAGGATGGCCTCATGAAATGAAGTGTTATTTTAATTTTTTTCTTATGATAAAAGCTAACATAATCGATGGGATAGGCGTGGCCTAGTGGTTAACGTGCCTGACTGCATATCGCAAGATCCACCCAAGGTTCTTATCGCAATGCCACCTTTAATTCTCATTTTCAGCTGTTGTTGAGTTATAAGAGTGACAGTAAAACCCATTACTCGGTTTAAAGGGTCATTCCACGTGGCAGCGGGTGTTACTGAACAGCTTCCACCATTAGGGTTAGTAACTAAAAAAGCAGGGATGGATATACACGAAAATTAGGGTCTTCTGTCCTGGCTGTTTAACCTGCGTACGAATATTTTATTGGCGGGAGCACTAAAAAACGTGTGTGGAGATAAATATTTAAAATGTTCCTTTTTACTAGATATATTAAAAAAATTAATTCACAAATTACCCCTATAGTAAATCAAAACGCTAAAACAATTCAATCCATATCTATCTCTGTGCCTATGAACACAGGGATGCACCAGCAAACTTCAACTTGTAGGGGGAGTTTCACGAAAATAAAGGGAAATTTTTAAAAACAAAGCCAATATAAAACATCATAATATACAAAACTGGACAAGTCAAACTCTGATATTAGGGTAACTATAAATAAAATATAAACATATTGCTAGCTATTGATAATAAAGATAATTAACAGTGATATTGTTAAAGTCAATGATATTAAAATATAAACAATGCTATTAGCGTCACTAACAATAACATATTAATTTTAAAACCTGATGTTCTTTTAAAGGGAATAATAACGGGTCGGATTCCTTTTCTTTAAGTTCTCAGTTACTCATTAAGGGGACTCTGCGAATTTTAAACAGAAAAAAAAAAGGGTTAATATATTGAAATACTATTGTAAAGTTTATACCTAAATGATAAGCTACTACGGAACTTACGCTATTGTAAGATATCTAAAAAAGTTCGTACGAAATAAAGTGTAAAAAAATGAGATACACATTTGTTCGGAACTACGAAAATGTTCGATGTTAGTGTATTTAACACACGGTTTTGTCGTGTGAACCTTGCGCTTAGACTTACTTAACAATATGAACTTAATGAAAACAATTAATTACTTTAAAGCTGCAGTAGTTTTACTGTTTTTTAATGTGTGTTTCAACTAAGATAATTCACAAGGCAATGTTTACCGACCTGTTTAAAAAAGGTAGACAGAGTTCCACTGGAGTTAAAATGAAGTTTTACTCTTCACGGGGCAAAAGGTTCTTCGAATGGTCATATAATACTATTTCCTCACATCTAGAACCCAGTCTAAGAATTTAGCAACAAGCATGCGCTGTGCCACTCGCTACACGTTAGTGACGTCATTTTGCTGAACACGAATATTTTCGTGGCTCCAGTGTTACGGGTGTTCTCGGTCTCTTCAAAGCCATCATTAGTTGAACTATCTTCATAGTTGCAGACTTAACAATGAAACATTCTACAGTACGTAGACTTAACAATGAAACATTCTACATTACGTAGACTTAACAATGAAACATTCTACAATACGTACACTTAACAATGAAACATTCTACAGTACGTAGACTTAACAATATAACATTCTACAGTACGTAGACTTATGAAACATTCTACACTACGTAGACGTAACAATGAAACATTCTGCAGTACATAGACTTAACAATGAAACATTCTACACTGCGTAGACTTAACAATGAAACATTCTACAGTACGTAGACTTAACAATGAAACATTCTACTCTACGTAGACTTAACAATGAAACATTCTACAGTATGTATATTTAACAATAAAACATTCTACTCTACGTAGATTTAACAATGAAACATTCTACAGTACGTAGACTTAACAATGAAACACTTTGCACTACGTAGACTTAAAAATGAAACATTCTACAGTACGTAGACTTAACAATGAAACATTTTACAGTACGTAGACTTAACAATGAAACATTTTACACTACGTAGACTTAACAATGAA
>NW_013670189.1:75862-80040 GCF_000517525.1 Limulus polyphemus
CTACACTACGTAGACTTAACAATGAAACATTCTACACTACGTAGACTTAACAATGAAACATTCTACACTACGTAGACTTAACAATGAAACATTCTACACCACGTAGACTTAGCAATGACACATTCTACACTACATAGACTTAACAATGAAACATTCTACAGTACCTTCTTTACTTCATGGAACAAACACAAATTTGTTTACACCCTGATTTATTTCTCGGACACCTGTTAGTTTGGTTGGTTCTATGCTACAGTAGATATCAATAAATAACCATTTGTAAATATGTATATAATGCATCGTGTGTTCTTTTGATATTTTGCAAGAAACTATTAACAGATACGTTGAACTGTCATACTTACTATGAAAATTATCTTTATCGTTTTTATAAAATTGTTCAAAATATTCCTATTACAACAACAACAACACTAATATCAAAATAAACTTGTAGTATAAAAACAAGAGATCGGTAGGTTACCGGGTGGTTTCAATTTTATTTTATTGCTAGCAGAGAAGTGTATCAGTATTTAGCTTTCTGAAGAGAAACCCCCAAGTGGCTCAGCGGAAAGCTTCAGGGCTTAAATCGTACAATTAGAGTTTAGATTGCTGGTGGGCATAGCGCAGATAAACCACTACATAGCCTTACACTAAAACAAATTGACGAGATTGCTATTACATCACACTCTTATAGCACGTACTCGACCAATCATAAATCCTATGGTTTTATACGTCATTTTTTATAAAATAACATTTTCCCCTTTTGTAAAAAAAAAAAAAAAATGTACGTTCGTTGACAGCACATCCCCATAGAGGTATGCATAACGTATTATCTAACATTTTATTATTATACATGCAGAAATTTTCAAAACTGAGTTACGGCTCAAATACAGCTTTCGAACTAACTTAGTGAAGCACTCGATAAATAAAGCTTGTAAGTATATTTTTTTAAAAAAAGCACCAGTGGTTTATCGGTAAGTTTAAGGGCTTATAATTCTAAAATCCGAAGCCCAAGTACTTCAAATAGCCCATTGTGCGCGTTTGCGCTTGATTGAAATAAATAAACGTTTAAGAATTTGCAATCCTTGAAATTTAGCACAGGACTATAGTAAAGATAAACTTCATTTGCAGAAACTGTTTGATATTTTGCTACACGTGGAGATAAGAAATAATAATATTTTCGTTCAAAATTTCAATAAAGTAAATTTTGAAAGGATGAAAGAAGAACTGTGAATTGAGCAACTGAATAAATCGGAGGTACTGATAAAATGTGGAAAATTTTTATAATTAAATTCTTAGATATTCAAGGTAAGCATCTTCCTTATAGAAAAAAAATAAAAAATGTGGCTACAAGTTTAAAAACCAGGGTGGTTTATAAAGTGTATAACGGATAAAAGAAAAGAAAAACATTATAATTATATGATGTTTAAACTGACTGAAATGACGGGAGATTTTGGAGGATTATAGAAAATCAAGAGAGTTGGTCAAACGGAAATAAAAACTATATGAAAAAAAGGTTGACTGAAAATAATAGTAAGGATTAATGGTAAGCAAAATGTCAGGATGGGAGTATGGCCTTCCAGGGATGATACAGGAAAGCTCATACCCGATCATTATGAGATGGCTGGGCTATTAAATTCTTCTTTTTTTTCAATATTTACTAATGAAGATTTATGCAATGATCCTTATTCTAAATAGTTGCTAGACAGAAACAAGATCGAACAAGATGGTTACATTAATTCTGAGCTTGTTAGGACCAATATTTGAAGAATGATAAGGCTCCTGGGCCAGATAAAATTTCCCCAATGGGTCTTTAAGGAGGTTAAGAATTGAATATTTGAGCCCCTCGCTGCTATTATTTGTAAGTTCTTAAATAGTAGTCAAAAGATTGGAAGTTGGCTAACGTTACTCCTCTTTTCAAGGGAGGTGATAAAAATTGTCCCAGTATCTATATGCCTATTATAGTTCTAATCAGTGATGAGAAAGTCTTTGAAAGTTCGATAAAAGATGTTTGTGTATCTAAATTTTCAGGTTGTTTTTCACAAGGTGCCACATAAAAGGCTTGTAAAAAATTATCTTTGTATGTGTGGGTGATAAGTTGGCTCATTGGATAAGAAATTGACTGGATGGAGAAAAGCAGAACGTTGTTATAAATGGAGATCAGTCAAATTGGTTTAATGTCATAACTGAGTTACCCCTTGGCTCAGTATTGAGACATTTGCTATTTTTGACTTATACCAATGACATAAATGGAGGAGCATGAAGGAGCTGTCAATAGATTATCTAAATTTGCTGATGATATTAAGATTCTGGGTGTTGCTGGCTGTGAGTAGGATGCTGCTGCTTTACAAAGGATTTGAATTATTTGGTGAGGTGGGCAAATAAATAGCAGATGGATTTTAATTATGATAGAGGTAAAAGAGTGTATTTGGATTATTATAATTTTAATTACGAGTATAATTTTGATGGGAATTACAATAACAGTGTTATGGAAGGAAAATATCTTGGTGTTCTAGTTGATCAGCTTCTTAAGCCATCTAAACAATGTGCTGTTGCTAGTAGCAGGCTAAATAGGATTGTAGGTTGTATCTACAGAAATACTGAATACAAGTTTAAAGAGGTTATAATTTCATTGTATAGGTTATTGGTTATGCTGCATTTGGAGTACTGTGTTCAGTCTTGGCCTTATTGTTGAAAAGGGTTAAGAGGAGGACTACTAGGATGATGCCTGGGCTGGAAAGGTTATCATATGAGGACAGGTTAAAGTTTCTGAGGTGTTCAAGATTGTTGAGAGTGTTAGTGCACCGTTTCTTTTTTTCGTCCTTTATGGTGAGAATGGTAGAAGTAAGGGACACAAGAGTCATTCTCAGATAGGACAGCTTTATATTTATAATAAGGTGGTTAGCTTTAGACATTGGTTGTTAGATTCTGTTAATTTAAGGGATTTTAAAATTAAGTTTGATAAATATTTGAATGAAGAGAGCTGACTTTGAATATTTTAATTTTATTTTAGAGTTAGTATAGGGATGGGACGACCCAGATGGAACAATAGGTCCCTTCTTGTCCATACATTATATGTAACGCAGATATACAAAGAATTTAAACTTATGATCAAAAGCATGGAAACCGTTCCTGTTAACATATGTCAATTTTATGGAGCTGGATTCTTTACAGTAGGTGTCTGTAACTTGTTGGCGATAAATTCGAACAACAAACGAACAGCACACAATCCACTTGTTTTAAAATAATATATTCAAAATTAGTCAAACGTATGAACAAAAATTATTTACATTATAAGATATCACAGTTGTATCTAAAACTCTAAATAATTCTCTTTTCTTGTCAAAAGTCCACATAGGCTGATTCAATTACTTTAGAATCCAATATACAAGACAATTATTGTTCTCTACTTTGTTTCTTAGGCCCGGCATGGCCAGGTGATCCTAAGTCCAGGATGAGAAAGGAGGAGGATTGGGCGCGGGGCTAGCAACTCCACCCTGTAAAAACCAACCTCCTACAAGTAACTGCAACAACACCTTCCGTTGGCGAGGTGTTGTTGCGGCCCTATGCTCCACTGGGAGTTTACAGGAATAAAAAAAAAGAAAAAACTCTGTTTCTTAGTACGCACTATGCAATAAATTCACTTACGTTACCCCGTGGACCACAGTTGTATCTCAGACTTTAAATAATTGTCTCTTTTTCGTCAACGTCCACACAGACTGGTTCAATTACTTTGTATCACCTTTTGGCAAGATAAATTATTCTCCTTATCTCTGTTAAACTGTGAAACTCACTTTAAAATATTGCCCGTTATGGCTAACTAATAATCACGCAGTCTAAGTTCAATTTTACTAACTTAACTTTTACTTACTTAACTTTTCTATTTGCAACAGAAAAATCTAGCAATATATAGCTCTCTAGTAACAACAGTATTAGACATAACGAGAAAAACCTGGAAGCTTCGAATGAGATGACGTCAACAATATTACAAAAACCTTGTACAATAGTCAAACTGCATACACACAACGTACGACTCGTACCGAGTTATATAAGGAAACTTGTCATGATTATCGCTTTTAATAACACTCTTGTTATTAAAACTAAATCATCATTAAGTATTAACTTTCAGCCGTGGGGGCGTTATAATGTGTCGGTCAATCCCACTATTCGTTGGTAAAAGAGTA
>NW_013670189.1:80912-82683 GCF_000517525.1 Limulus polyphemus
ATGAATGTCTGCAATAAGGGTGAACTAGTATGAAGGAAGTCACAGGAATTTCGATGGGAAGGCACCCTGGGAAACATATAGAGCACAATTTGAGCTCCTGGCAGAAATGAATGGGTGGACAGAGGAGCAGAAAGCAGTATATCTGGCAACGAGCCTGAAGGGACAACCATTGGAAATACTTGGACAGTTGTCAGCAGATGACAGGCACAACAATAGAGCACTGGTAGCTGCTCTAGAACTCAGGTACAGAACCCAAAATCAGTCCGAAGTCTACAGGGCTAGGTTTAGGACTAGAGGGGAGAGCCTGCAAGAGCTGGCACAGGACTTGGAAAGTATGGCATACAAGGCCTACCCTACTGCACCACTTGATCTCCTCAAATTGTTGCTGAGGGATCAGTTTGTAGATGCCTTGGACAGTCCACAACTGAAGATACAAGTAAAGCAAGCACACCCCTCTACTGTGCACGATGCAATGGCCAGAGCTCTTGAATTTGAATCCTATGTTAAGTCCAGCACAGAGATACCAAGGTTGGTACAGTCATCAAGATTCAAGGCCAGAAAAGGTCAGCTTTCAGAGAGGTTTGAGGGACTTTGCTGGCATTGTAATAAACCTGGGCATAAGAGAGCTCAATGCTGGCAACTTCAACACAGGGAAGATGCCACAGCAGGAAATGTTGTTACCCAGAAAGGTTGTTGGAACTGTGGGGAGCAAGGACATCTGAGGAGCCAGTGTAAGAAAAATACCACCAATAAGTCAGCTTCGGGAAACCAGTAGTGGTTGGTGTTGATGGACGCCCACCAACCCCATCGTGAAAGTCCCAATAGCTAAGTGTAAAATGGCAAGCCCACATAGTGTCTAAGTGACAGGGAAGCTGAATAGCCAAAGGTGCAACTTTCTCATAGATTCTGCGTCTCAGCAAACCCTTGTGAGTATCAAGGTGCTGGATCACAAAGAAGTACTAGAAGCTGTACAGAAGCTCTGTGGGGTGACAGGACATTATGCAAGGTTGTGGGGACCAGTGTGGGTAACTATTGAGCTCATGGGCATGAAGAACAGACAGAAAGTATACTTGGCTGACATTGAAGACCAATGCATATTAAGGTTGGACTACTTACTACCAAGGAAGTGTGTAATTAATTTTGATAAAATGACGTTTGGGAACAACAAAGGCCAAATTCCAGTAAGTGTTGTGGCATCTGTTGATTGCATGTCAGAGAAAATAATTTGGGGTAGGATAAAAGAACATCCCCAAGGAAGCCCAATGCTTGTGGAAGCAGTGGAAGACCCATCCAGGCCAGCGGATTTGAAGATTAGAAGGTCACTTGTGGCAGGTCATCAAGTAGTACCTATAACAGTGACCAATTTCTCGAAATGTGAACAGTCACTTAAGGAAGTGACATTGTTGGGTGTGTGCCAGGAGGTAGATCCAGTCAATGTTAAAGCAAGAAATACAACTATAAAGAAAGGACATACACTTCCAAAACATTTAACTGACCTCTATAAGAAGAGCATAGTCCATTTGTCATCATCACAGGCTCTTCAGGTTAGAGAACTTTGGCGAATTATGCAGACGTCTTTTCGAAAGGAGATCATGACCTCGGCTGCACAGACCTTGTAGAGTACAGAATAAACACAGGCAATCACCGTCCAATAAAGATCCCTCCGAGGAGAATAGCTCCAGCAAAGCGACAACAGATGGAAAAGGTCATGGATGGTCTAATTAAGGAAGGGATAGTCGAGAAATCAAATAGTCCTTGTCAGCTCCCGTCG
>NW_013670189.1:83607-89482 GCF_000517525.1 Limulus polyphemus
TAGACCAGAGAGAAACTACTGTGTAACTCGAAGGGAACTCCGTGCTATAGTAAATAGTCTGACATATTTCTATCCTTACCTCTATGGGGCTAGGTTTACCATCAGGACAGACCATGCTGCATTACGCTGGTTAAGATCACTAAAGAACCCAGAGGGACAACTGGCATGTTGGATCGGAAAGATAGACCAGTATAATTATGATATTGAATACAGAGAAGGAAAATCTCATGGAAATGGTAACGAAATAAGAAATTAAAATTTGTTGTTATTTTTATTGATATTCAACTTGCTATTATCTTCTGCGTGGTGTCTAAAGCAAAGCAATTCTTAATATTCCTAAAAGCACAAGAACGAAGACTTCATCAGTTCTCCTACTCGCTTATTAAACATCCTTAATTATGAAACTTTACCTCTTTCTTTTATATAATTAACAGTTAACTCAAACACAATGTTAGCATCCTTAGAAATACATCTAAAAGAGAAAAACACCCAACATTATTTTAAAGCGTTTGTTTGTAACTTCAATTTATCTGCTTCAAGAACATGATGTTACAAACACAAGTGTACTCAGTCCTAGATATTTGGATCATTTAATGGAATGGTTTACTGTATTTTAAAGTATAAAATGTACTCAGTTCTAGATATTTGGATCATTTAATGGAATGGTTTACTGTATTTTAAAGTAGAAAATGTACTCAGTTCTAGATATTTGGATCATTTACTGGAATGGTTTACTGTATTTTAAAGTAGAAAATGTACTCAGTTCTAGATATTTGGATCATTTAATGGAATGGTTTACTGTATTTTAAAGTATAAAATGTACTCAGTTCTAGATATTTGGATCGTTTAATGGAATGGTTTACTGTTTTTTAAAGTACAATTTTTTTCACGAGCTCCATGATACAGTTACATGACGAAAAACGAACTACCTTGAAAGTTAATGGGATGCAATTGCCTGTTGAATGGAAAGGGAACGACTTCCATACCAACGCCTCAAACTTCGTCTCTTTTTCATTCAAGAAGAATTTGTAGTCCATTAGAGTTTTCAAACCCACCATGTCTACTCTGCCTAAAATTCCAATGGACCAAGAAAACTCATGATTATTGAATTTTCATTACCATTGTTTAAGAGCTGTTTACAGCATCACTGAAAACGAAACTATTAAACTTATCAGCAACAGAAAAGAATAATGTAAGTAAGATTTATTTTGTTATTAATGGTCACTAAAATTTACATACAACTCGCTAATTCATTGCGTGACGAGAAATAAAATATATCAATTAATTATTTACATTATAGTGTACATTATTCTTCGCTAAATTGCTTTAAGTTTCAAACAAGAACTTGGGTACTATTATTACGCTAACTATGCTCCATAAAAAGTTTGCCTAAAAGCATATGATAAAAATACCACAGTTTCTAATACCTGTGAACAATACATCAGAATTGTTAAGTTACACCTGTCTGTCAAGTTTTTACTTATATATGGGCTAGATTTTTTACAGTAGGTGTCTGTAACTTTATGGCGATAAATTTCAACAACAAGCAAACAGTACACAGTCCAGTTGTTTTTAAATAATATATTAAAACAAGTTAAACGTATATACAAATGATTTTTATACTTTTAATTACCATAGTTGTATCCAGAGCTTAAATAATCGTCTCTTTTCGTCAAAGTCCACACAGGCTGGTTCAGTTACTTTGACAAGACGAATTATTCTTCTCTGCTCTGTTATTACAATACAATCGGTGATAATTTCATTTGCTTTTACATTGTTGGTTACCACAGTTGTATGCAAAGTTTTAAATAATTGTCTCTTTTCGTCAAAAGCCCACACTTTAGAACACAATGGACAAAACGAATTATTCTTTTCTACTCTGTTATTACAATACAATCGGAGATAATTTCATTTGCTTTTACATTGTTGGTTACCACAGTTGTATGCAAAGTTTTAAATAATTGTCTCTTTTCGTCAAAAGCACAAACTTTAGAACACAATGGACAAAACGAATTATTCTTTTCTACTCTGTTGTTATGATACAATCTGCGATAATTTCACTTTAAAAAAGTGCCACTATACGTTCTTTACGGCTAAACTCACACAATCCAGATAAACCTGGATCTATCTCATGAACTATGTTTAACTTAACACATATTTATAGCCTAATCGAGGCCTAGAACTTTCTACTCACTACGAGATATTATGATGCAATAATACTCAATTAAAACAACGAGAAAAACTTAGAAGTTTCTAGCAGCACGACGCTATAATACAACAAGCGTCAATTCACAACAATTAAACTACATATCGTATGATTCGCACACAGTTACATAAACAAACCTGCGACAAGCTTTCGCTTCTCAAAATAACTTAACTTTAATACTCACGCTTTATAAATGATCTAAATCACAATGCTAGCGTTAAAGTAAAAATGAAACATTCGTGCATATCGAACATTCTCTTTCTTAACTAGAATTTCTCATATCAATAATATAATAAATATTTTTATTAAAGTCCTGATCATTATTGTAACATAGATGAAGAATATTGTATAAATTTAAAAATTGCGTGAGTCAATCCCATCTCCAGCTTTTCTGAACTGGGAACAGAGGGAGGGAAATGAGACATATAATTGGACAAAATCAAAAATGAATCTAAAAATAAGTTAATGGGTGGCTTTAGCTTGGGGGGAGCAACGACTTTTCAAGAGACCCGTCCACTGCTAACGCCTGCTTGTTATGAGTTTTACCAAAGAGTGAAAAGTGAAATATGCGAATAAAGATGTCACTAGGTAATGGTTGGAGACGGATTGAATGGGTAATGAAGAAAAACTTTAATATAAGTTAACATAACATTAAAGTTTTTCTTCATTACCCATTCAAGCCGTCTCCAACCATTATTAGTCTCAAAGTGGGTTCCTCGTCATCGAATTTGATGTCACTAGGTATTTTGATGTCAATGAAATATCTCCTAAGATTTCATTTTAATGTTCTTAACTCGTTATTAACTAATCCAAAAATTATATAATAATATTTCGTTTATAGTATACTGCCTTCTAGGAACAAAAGAGTAAGTTATGATAGTTTTGAACTTTCATAAAACGTTAAGTTTGTGCACAAAACTACACAAACAGGCCATGGGTGGGATTCGGGACCAAAATGTGTTTGGAAGGGGATAGTTTGACTTAATTATTGTGAATGTCGTGTGTATATTATATCCCACAGAGAAAATGTGGGAGGGGATAACTGCTTCCCATTTCTCCCCTGTAATCTCGCCTGTGCAGGGGACTATCTATACTCTGCTCAACGCAGATATCGATAAGCCCAAAGACTTGCTGCTGAGCCGCCGGGGGCAAAATGTTTTGGAATAATATGTTGCACATTTTCAGTAGTTACTATATGATCAAAAATACTGACGTTAAGGCTTACTTATGAGCATCAAGAATATATTACAATCTTTTTTTCTCCCAATTCTCACGACTTCACGTCAGATCTAGACATTCAGGAAACTTCTAGACCTCACACGTCTTGCTAAAAACTCCCTCTAACGGATAAAACATACAAATTAGCACATTTAAAATATAACTTAAAACGGTATGTTTTTCTTCTCTAAAGCAAACATTCACGATGTTTCAAGTTTGACTTACAGTGAGTTCTTGCTAATACATTAAATCTGTCGTGGCTGACGTGGTAGAAAACGTGTCTGCTGTAATCTACAGGACAAAAAGTTTGCACTTTCAATTTGTAAATGTTTTATAACATATGAGAGTCATATGGGAAGTGGGATTTCCTATTTTGGGAGCTAAAAATCCAGAAAAAAATGGAAATTAGTTATTCATACTATACCCATTGTCCATTTTGGAAAAAATATATATTTAATTACTTTATATCATATACAACAAATCATATATATAATCGTTGGAACTGAGCATCTTTATTTGGGGGGAAATATTTTTTTCTTTTCTTTAAAGAATGGTGAAAAACTGGGAATTGCGTATAAATGTAGTAAAATTATGATTTCATTTGAGTGAAATATGAAGCGACGAAAAGATTATTGCTTCAGTTTAAGTCGTTGGAATAAAGATTATTTGTGTTTTAAGAATAGATTTACGACATGGCTTATGTAAATTTAGTCACTTTCAGTATCAATACATCCAAGCTAGATCGAATTTTAAGAGCGTAGTCAGGTTAATTTAAAATTGTAGGTTCGAAGGACACTGATTTACCGAGTATGTTTTCTTTTATCTCTCCAATCTCTGAGAGATTTCGTCAGGAAGAAAAAGTCAAACCACAACAGCAATCTTTATTAACAAATACAACAACAGAATCACAGGTAAAAAGTAAACAAGGACAAATTAATATGTTGTGGCTATGTTGGAATGGCGAGAGAGAGTAAAGAAGTGAGACTCTCTCATCAGTTCAAGGGGGTCCCCCCCCCATAAGTTAAACTGGAAGTATGTAATATTAAGTCAAATCCCAAATTTAATTAAAATAAAGTAATATCTCACACCTCGAGTTGACATAAAATATTTTCCTAAACCTCCAAAACAAAGTTAAAGTTCTGATAAATATAAAATTTTACAAAAGCTCTTAAGAAAAATTATATGACAAGAATATCTTACCAGTATCTTAGTTCAGTTACGTTATATATACCAAACCAAAAGCAAAGTTAAAGTTACAGTACTAGTCTAAATACAGGTGAAGTAAAATCCGCTGAACCAAAGAGAACCTCGCTTTTAATACATGTATAATAATAACTTAACTTGGGTTTGCACACTAAATGATATTCTGCGCGTGACTTCCATCCACTCATGCTCGAGTGTTGTGACAGGTAAAACCCCCCGGCAATCATTCGATTCACTGACAGTAAAGACAGCTTTGTACTCCTATAGGTCACGTGCTATCTTCACTACAAGAAATTCGGTTAATTGCCAATTAGCACACCAGGAAGTCCCGGAAAAAAGCTACCAAGAAGCAAGATGTGTGTACTTGAACAACTTTTCACACCCAAACTGAACTGAAAGAAAATATATAATTTTTGAAAAAATAGTGACGTACGAGAATAGAAAACACATGGCATCATCCGAAACAGCTAACACTTCAGCATTCTCCACAAGCTGTGGAGCACAGAAGTTCGTGCTTCTTACAGCTACATCTCAGACTCAAGCAGTCTGTTTTAAAATTACTTCTAATGACCTTCAATAAAACATCGAGAGCAGATGGAAAATCTATCTGTTTAGGGACTCTTTAATCATTGCGCACAAGCCATCCATCAAGTGGATTCACATTTTTACATGATCCTTCCAATTGTCTGGTTTGAAATATAACCTGCAGAGTATGATTTTAGTAGATGTAGATGATCTGGAAAGTACCATCGCTTCTGCGCGCGATTTATTGAAATCAAATCTATCAAAAAGCACGGGTATCGTACCCTATGGTTGTACCCTATCTATGAAAAACACTTGGTTAAATAAAAACAATCATTTTTCCCCTTTATATAGATATACTAGTTTTCTCGGTGGCACCAATAACTTGACTTATGGTTGTACCCTATCTATGAAAAACACTTGGTTAAATAAAAACAATCATTTTTCCCCTTTATATAGATATACTAGTTTTCTCGGTGGCACCAATAACTGGACTTATGGTTGTATCCTATCTATGAAAAACACTTGGTTGCCTTTCAAAAACAAAGAACTCTATCTTTGAAAAGTTTCAATAAAACTCCTTTTCCAAAACCAAAAATACTTAATGTTTTGTCACAAATAAGATTTTACGGCACACATCTGGACTATCTTAGCAGAAATGGCATCCCAGATAAGATTTTACGGCACACATCTGGACTATCTTAGCAGAAATGGCATCCCAGTTTC
>NW_013670189.1:89972-91873 GCF_000517525.1 Limulus polyphemus
CTTGAAACCTACTGATTCAAAGTTACGGACACACTAGCCACTAGGCCATGCCCAGCACGAACTGTTTAGTTCAATCTCCGTCAATCTACAAACTATGATATTATCGTGTACCACATTTGCTATTTGATGTGTACCACACACAGAATGGTGATTAATATTATATCATAAAAAATGCAATGTTTCACAAGCAATTTTACGACCATGAGCCTATTTTTGCAATAGATAAAGACTTATCTAGCTGCTTTTTCACATTTATTAAGCACTATCAAATTACAAATCTTCATTGTCTATACGGATTAAACCTTGTATGAGGTAAGAACACACCCTCCTCCCTGTATGAGCTAACGAGATGAGGTAAGAACACGCCCTCCTCCTTGTAAGAGTTAACGAGATGAGGTAGGAACACACCCTCCTCCATGTATGAGCTAACGAGATGAAGTAAGAACACGCCCTCCTCCCTTTATGAGCTAACGAGATGAGGTAAAAACACGCCCTCCTCCTTGTATGAGCTAACGAGATGAGGTAAAAACACGCCCTCCTCTCTGTATGACCTAACGAGATGAGGTAAGAACACGCCCACCTCCCGCCATTTTTATGCATAAAAAGTTACATCTGGAGAGCTAAAATCTTATTGGGCAGGTAATATAACTCTTTTAAGCCTCCCGGTGTAAGTCTCGGGGCTTAAAACTCTAAAAATCTGGATTCGATATCCGCGGTGGTCAGAGCACAAGTAACTTATTATGTAGCTTTGCGCTTAACTACAAACAGAATAAAAAAATAGAGTTACCAGAAACAAAACAATTTATAAAAAAACAAATTGGTGAGAATAATGAAAAGATGCTCTCACACACAACCAGGAACAAATGATCCAAGTTTCCATACCAATTTTAGGTTCATACCCATGTCCCTATTTGGGTAGCAAATCAAACACACACAACCAGTTTAATACCTTCAACTTATGGAAAACTGTCCCGGTGTGGTCCACTTTTTCGAAAATCTGTTGAAGTATCATTCACGTTCCGTTTTGAATAATACACCAATTCAGATTCGAACCAGATTTCGATGACAACATCAAAGCATTACAAGAGATACGACACTCAGAGATCCATGTGCTAGTGAAGTCGACGTGGTTCGAACAATACCACAAATTGGATTTTTAATGCCTTAACAGGTTAAGTCAGGTTACATTTACACCTGCAGAATATACCACATCTCAAACCTCAACAATGAAGAAAAGAAAAAGGTGAACATTTGAAGCAGGAATTGAATAACAAAATAAGACAGTATTTGCAGAAACTAATAGAACATTTAAAAAATGAAAAGTTTATAGACCCAGCTAAACAAGCAGAGAAATTTTGCCTGGAAAGACTGTTTGTTTTAGCGCAAAATCACACAATGGATTATCCGCACTCTGTCCACTGTTGGGAACCGAACCTCGGATTATAGCTGTGCAAGTCTGTAGACTTACTGTTGACCTACCAGAGACTGTCAGCAAATAAACGTGACAAGGACTTTTGTTTTGAAGGCCTTTTTCCCACTGAAACATCTCCTCAGTAGGAGAGCGGTACGGCTGCGGACTTACAACGCTAGAAACCGGGTTTCGATACTCGTGGTGGGCAGAGCACAGATAGTCCATTGTGTAGCTTTGTGCTTTACTACAAAGAAACAAACCCACTGATACAATGTATTCCATTTTTATCATTATTTTGTTAAATAGAATTGTGAAAAGGTTAATTGCCTGAGCATATGAGCTAGCTCAATTGACGCTTTGTTTCGAGGGTGGGGGGTGCGGGGTAGGGTAATAGTTCAATGTTGAGAGTTGTTGCGTCAGCGAGGTCACGTGACTCGTTCTCTCAAGCCTTCGGGAATTGTCGGGAGATTACTAGATATAGGGTAGTCTG